>NW_026083400.1:0-29564 GCF_020184175.1 Aphis gossypii
TTTGAAAAAAGCTAATTCAATCTGTTCTACAGACGTTTACAACCACATAAATATTAAGATTTCACTTATTTTTACAATAAATATTAAAATAATGTTCAAAATCTGATATTAGATTTACACTACAATTATAAATAATCAATTTTTTATAATTCCAACTGTAAAACATGAAAATGTAATTTGATAAAAAATAATTCAAACTGAACTTATGACGTATACAACCATATAAATAATAAGGTTTTACTTTAATTACATTGAATATTATAGTAATGTTAATAGTGTTATATATCAATTACAGTACAATTATAAATGATCAATTTGTTATAGTTACAACTGTTAGAATTGAATATTTAATTTGATAAAAGGTTATTTAATCTGAAGTATGGACATTTACACCCATATTAATAATAAGATTTTACTTTAATTACATGGAATATTATAGAAATGATTACAATGTTATATTTCAATTACACTACAATTATAAATGATCAATTTTTTATAGTTACAACTGTTAGCATTGAATATCGAATTTGATAAAAACTAACTCAATCTGAACTAGGGACATTTACACCCATAAAAATAATAAGATATAACTTTAATTACATTGAATATTATATTAATGTTGATAATGTTATATTTCATATACACTACAATTATAAATGATCAATTTGTTATCATTTCAACTGTTAAACATGAAAATGTTATTTGATAAAAACTAACTCAATCTGAACTAGGGATGTTTACATCCATATTTATGATTGGATTTTACTTTTTTTTACATTAAATATTTTATTACTGTTCAAAATAATATATTAGATGTACACTACAATTATAAATGAACAATTTGGTATAGTAACAACTATTAGCATTGAATATTTAATTTGATATAAGCTAAATCAAACTTAACTAGGGAGATTTACACCCATATTAATGATAAGATTTTACTTTAATAACATTGAATATTATATTAATGTTGATAATGTTATATTTAATTTACACTACAATTATAAATGATCAATTTGTTATAGCTTCAATTAAAAAAAATGAAAATATTACTTTTTATTAACAAAATTAAAAAGAAGTAGGTATATTTACATAAATATTAACAACCAAATTATACTTTTTTTTACAATAAATATTAAAATAATGTTCAAAAATTGATATTAGATTTACACTACAATTATAAATAATCAATTTTTTATAATTCCAACTGTTAGAATTGAATATTTAATTTGATATAAGCTAATTCAATCTGAACTAGGGACGTTTACACCCACATTAATAATAAGATATTACTTTAATTACATTGAATATTATAAAAATGGTCAAAATGTTATAAAAGAATTTCAATACAATTATAAATGATCAATTTGTTATACTTACAACTGTTAGAATTGAATATTTAATTTGAAAAAACCTAATTCAATCTGAACCAATGAAGTTTACAACCATATAAATATTAAGATTTTACTTTTTTATACAATAAATATTAATATAATGTTCAAAAACTGATATTTGAATTACACTACAATTATAAATGATCAATTTGTTATCATATCAACTGTTAAACATGAAAATGTAATTTGATATAAGCTAAATCAAACTTAACTATGGACATTTACACCCATATAAATAATAAGATTTTACTTATTTTTACAATAAGTATTAAATAATGTACAAAATATTATATTAGAATTACAATACAATTATATATGATCAATTTGTTATAGTTACAACTGTTAGAATTGAAAATTTAATTTGATAAAAGCTTATTTAATCTGAAGTATGGACATTTACACCCATATTAATAATAAGATTTTACTTTAATTACATTGAATATTATAAAAATGGTCAAAATGTTATATTAGAATTCCACTACAATTATAAATTTTCAATTTGTTATCATTTCAACTGTAAACATGAAAATGTAATTTGATAAAACCTAATTCAAACTGAACTTATGACGTATACAACCATATAAATAATAAGATTTTACTTTAATTACATTGAATATTATAGTAATGTTTATAGTGTTATATATCAATTACACTACAATTATATATGATCAATTTTTTATAGTTACAACTGTTAGAATTGAATATTTAATTTGAAAAAAGCTAATTCAAACTGAACTAGGGACGTTTACTCCCAAATAAATATTAAGATTTGACTTTTTTTTACATTAAATATTTTATAACTGTTCAAAATAATATATTAGATGTACACTACAATTATAAATGAACAATTTGTTATAGTAACAACTGTAAGCATTGAATATCGAATTTGATAAATACTAACTCAATCTTAACTAGGGACATTTACACCCATAAAAATAATAATATATAACTTTAATAACATTGAATATTATATTAATGTTGATAATGTTATATTTCATTTACACTACAATTTTAAATGATCAATTTGTTATCATTTCAACTGTTAAACATGAAAATGTAATTTGATAAAAACTAACTCAATCTGAACTAGGGATGTTTACATCCATTAAATAATAAGGTTTTACTTTAATTACATTGAATATTATAGTAATGTTAATAGTGTTATATATCAATTAGAGTACAATTATAAATGATCAATTTGAATTGAATATTTAATTTGATAAAAGGTTATTTAATCTGAAGTATGGACATTTACACCCATATTAATAATAAGATTTTACTTTAATTACATTGAATATTATAGTAATGTTAATAATGTTATATTTCATTTACACTACAATTATAAATGATCAATTTGTTATAGTTTCAATTAAAAAAAATGAAAATATTATTTATTTAACTAAATTAAAAAGAAGTTGGTATATTTACATAAAATTAACAACTAAATTATACTTTTTTTACATTAAATATTATAATAATGGTCAAAAAGTTATATTAGAATTACACTACAATGATGAATGATCAATTTGTTATAGTTACAACTGTTAGAATGAAATTTAATTTGATAAATGCTTATTTAATCTGAAGTATGGACATTTACACCCATATTAATAATAAGATTTTACTTTAATTACATTGAATATTATAAAAATGGTCAAAATGTTATAAAAGAATTTCACTACAATTATAAATGATCAATTTGTTATACTTACAACTGTTAGAATTGAATATTTAATTTGAAAAAACCTAATTCAACTGAACCAGGGAAGTTACAACCATATAAATATTAAGATTTTACTTTTTTATACAATAAATATTAATATAATGTTCAAAAACTGATATTGAATTACACTACAATTATAATGATAAATTTGTTATCATTTCAACTGTTAAACATGAAAATTTAATTTGATATAAGCTAATTTAAACTGAACTTATGACGTATACAACCATATAAATAATAAGATTTTACTTTAATAACATTGAAATTATACTAATGTTGATAATGTTATATTTCATTACACTACAATTATAAATGATCAATTTGTTATCATTTCAACTGTTAAAATGAAAATGTAATTTGATAAAAACTAACTCAATCTGAACTAGGGATGTTTACATCCATATTATGATTGGATTTTACTTTTTTTTACATTAAATATTTTTATACTGTTCAAAATAATATATTAGATGTACACTACAATCATAAATGAACAATTTTTTATAGTAACGACTATTAGAATTGAATATTTAATTTGATATAAGCTAAATCAAACTTAACTAGAGAGATACACCCATATTAATGATAAGATTTTACTTTAATAACATTGATATTATATTAATGTTGATAATGTTATATTTAATTTACACTACAATTATAAATGATCAATTTGTTATAGCTTCAATAAAAAAAATGAAAATATTACTTTTTATTAACAAAATTAAAAAGAAGTAGGTATTTACATAAATATTAACAACCAAATTATTCTTTTTTTACTAAATATTAAAATAATGTTCAAAAATTGATATTAGATTTACACTACAATTATAAATAATAAATTTTTTATAATTCCAACTGTTAGAATTGAATATTTAATTTGAAAAAACCTAATTCAATCTGAACCAGGGAAGTTTACAACCATATAAATATTAAGATTTTACTTTTTTATACAATAAATATTAATATAATGTTCAAAAACTGATATTTGAATTACACTACAATTATAAATGATCAATTTGTTATCATATCAACTGTTAAACATGAAAATGTAATTTGATATAAGCTAATTTAAACTGAACTAGGGTTGTTTACATCCATATAAATAATAAGATTTTACTTATTTTTACAATAAGTATTAAATAATGTACAAAATATTATATTAGAATTACAATACAATTATATATGATCAATTTGTTATAGTTACAACTGTTAGAATTGAAAATTTAATTTGATAAAAGCTTATTTAATCTGAAGTATGGACATTTACACCCATATTAATAATAAGATTTTACTTTAATTACATTGAATATTATAAAAATGGTCAAAATGTTATATTAGAATTTCACTACAATTATAAATTTTCAATTTGTTATCATTTCAACTGTTTAACATGAAAATGTAATTTTATATAAGCTAATTCAAACTAACTACGGACATTACACCCATATTAATAATAAGATTTTACTTTAATTACATTGAATATTATAGAAATGTTTACAATGTTATATTTCAATACACTACAATTATAAATGATCAATTTGTTATAGTTACAACTGTTAGAATTGAATATTTAATTTGATAAAAACTAACTCAATCTGAACTAGGGATGTTTACATCCATATTAATAATAAGATTTTACTTTAATTACATTGAATATTATAGAAATTTTTACAATGTTATATTTCAATTACACTTAAACTATAAATGATCAATTTGTTATCATTTCAACTGTAAACATGAAAATGTAATTTGATAAAACCTAATTCAAACTGAAATTATGATTACACCCATATTAATAATAAGATTTTACTTAATTACATTGAATATTATAGAAATGTTTACAATGTTATATTTCAATTACACTACAATTATAAATGATCAATTTGTTATAGTTACAACTGTTAGAATTGAATATTTAATTTGATAAAAGGTTATTTAATCTGAAGTATGGACATTTACACCCATATTAATAATAAGATTTTACTTTAATTACATTGAATATTATAGAAATTTTTACAATGTTATATTTCAATTACACTTAAATTATAAATGATCAATTTGTTATCATTCATCTGTAAAATGAAAATGTAATTGATAAACCTAATTCAAACTGAACTTATGACGTTACAACCATATAAATAATAAGATTTTACATTAATAACATTGAATATTATACTAATGTTGATAATGTTATATTTCATTTACACTACAATTATAAATGATCAATTTGTTATCATTTCAACTGTTAACATGAAAATGTAATTGATAAAAACTAACTCAATCTGAACTAGGGATGTTTACATCCATATTATGATTGGATTTTACTTTTTTTTACATTAAATATTTTATTACTGTTCAAAATAATATATTAGATGTACACTACAATCATAAATGAACAATTTGGTATAGTAACGACTATTAGCATTGAATATTAATTTGATATAAGCTAAATCAAACTTAACTAGAGAGATTTACACCCATATTAATGATAAGATTTTACTTTAATACATTGAATATTATATTAATGTTGATAATGTTATATTTAATTACACTACAATTATAAATGATCAATTTGTTATAGCTTCAATTAAAAAAAATGAAAATATTACTTTTTATTAACAAAATTAAAAAGAAGTAGGTATATTACATAAATATTAACAACCAAATTATTCTTTTTTTTACAATAAATATTAAAATAATGTTCAAAAATTGATATTAGATTACACTACAATTATAAATAATAAATTTTTTATATTCCAACTGTAGAATTGAATATTAATTTGAAAAAACCTAATTCAATCTGAACCAGGGAAGTTTACAACCATATAAATATTAAGATTTTACTTTTTTATACAATAAATATTAATATAATGTTCAAAAACTGATATTTGAATTACACTACAATTATAAATGATCAATTTGTTATCATATCAACTGTTAAACATGAAAATGTAATTTGATATAAGCTAATTTAAACTGAACTAGGGTTGTTTACATCCATATAAATAATAAGATTTTACTTATTTTTACAATAAGTATTAAATAATGTACAAAATATTATATTAGAATTACAATACAATTATATATGATCAATTTGTTATAGTTACAACTGTTAGAATTGAAAATTTAATTTGATAAAAGCTTATTAATCTGAAGTATGGACATTACACCCATATTAATATAAGATTTTACTTTAATTACATTGAATATTATAAAAATGGTCAAAATGTTATATTAGAATTTCACTACAATTATAAATTTTCAATTTGTTATCATTTCAACTGTAAACATGAAATTAATGTGATTTGATAAAACCTAATTCAAACTGAACTTATGACGTATACAACCATATAAATAATAAGATTTTACTTTAATTACATTGAATATTATAGTAATGTTTATAGTGTTATATATCAATTACACTACAATTATATGATCAATTGTTATAGTTACAACTGTTAGAATTGAATACTTAATTTGAAAAAAGCTAATTCAAACTGAACTAGGGACGTTTACTCCCAATTAAATATTAAGATTTGACTTTTTTTTACATTAATATTTTATAACTGTTCAAAATAATATATTAGATGTACACTACAATTATAAATGAACAATTTGTTATAGTAACAACTGTTAGCATTGAATATCGAATTTGATAAAAACTAACTCAATCTGAACTAGGGACATTTACCCATAAAAATAATAAGAATAACTTTAATTACATTGAATATTATATAATGTTAATAATAATATATTTCAATTACACTACAATTATAAATGATAAATTTGTTATCATTTCAACTGTTAAACATGAAAATTTAATTTGATATAAGCTAAATAAACTTAACTAGGGAGATTTTTAACCATATTAATTTTAAGATTTTTTTTTAATAACATTGATATTATATTAATGTTGATAATGTTATATTCATTTACACTACAATTATAAATGATCAATTTGTTATAGTTACAACTGTTAGAATGAATATTAATATGAAAAAAGCTAATTCAAACTGAACTAGGGACGTTTAAACCCAAATAAATATTAAGATTTTATTTTTTTTTACAATAAAATTAATATAATTTCAAAATGTTTATTTGAATTACACTACAATTATAAATGATCAATTTTTTATAGTTACAACTGTAAGCATTGAATATTTGATTTGATAAAAGCTAATTCAAACTGAACTAGGGACGTTTACACCCATATAAATATAAGATTTTACTTTTTTTTATATTTAGTATTAATATAATGTTCAATAACTGATATTAGATTTACACTACAATTATAAATGATCAATTTGTTATCATTTCAACTGTAAAACAAGAAAATGTAATTTGATAAAACCTAATTCAAACTTAACTACGGACATTTACACCCATATTACCTAATAATAAGATTTTACTTTAATTACATTGAATATTATAAAAATGGTCAAAATGTTATATTAGAATTCCACTACAATTATAAATGATCAATTTGTTATCATTTCAACTGTTGAACATGAAAATGTAATTTTATAAAAGCTAATTCAAACTAACTAGGACATTTACACCCATATAATATAAGATTTTACTTTAATTACATTGAATATTATAGAAATGTTTGCAATGTTATATTTCAATTACACAACAATTATAAATGATCAATTTGTTATAGTTACAACTGTTAGAATTGAATATTTAATTTGATAAAAGCTAATTCAAACTGAACTAGGGACGTTTACACCCATATAAATAATAAGGTTTTACTTTAATTACATTGAATATTATGAAAATCTTCAATTTCTTTCAGATATGAATATAGCACTCCAAGGAATAATACCAATGCTTGTGGATATTATTTAATTATTGCTTGAACTTATTACAAACTTTTAATATTAAATGTTTTTTTAAATTAAAAGTTTTAATTAGGTTTTCTTATGTATGATCAATGATTAAAAACTAATAATTATACATAATAAGTATAAGTATAAACAAGTATATTATGCAGTACTTATACACTTTATTGAATTTACTTTGGGCCCAATATGCATTTAGCAAAAGCAAAGAGTTACCGTACAGAGTAAGAGCTGCCATTGAATCTTCTTATTTTTATCATCAAGTAGTGATAAAGATAAATAAAATGCCAACCAAACATTGCCAATCCTATCTCTACCATTAAATACACCCTTATTCAATCCTATACCTAATTCTGATGTAGCAATGCATAATTGTAGCATTAATCTGAAACTTTTATTAACAAATAATAATATAAAAAAGGTAGAGTGCAAACGAAAACATAACCAATGGTATAAATATTTAATATTTTATTGTTTTTAAATTTTCGTATATACGAAATAAAAGTTTTAAATAAACATGTGATGTAATGTATTTAATGTATTCGTGTATTTAATGAATTTTAGCACAGACTGGCACACAAACTGACATTAAATTATTATTTGTAATTATTTATTTATTTTTTTTTTGTTCGTATGACATACTGTTTGTTTTTTTTCTTACGCCACTACGCTGTTTTACCAGGTTAACCACTAAAACGAAAAATAAAGTCAATTGATAATATTATTTTTCACCTCCACAATAAATTCATTAATTAAACCTACGATTGATTTATAAATTAAAATTAAGGCATATTTCATGTTATTTGATACAAGTGACAAACAATTACTATAAATTATTTTTATTACTAAAATTGTTGTAATTTTTGAGCTCCGTAATGGTGAAAAGTAAGGTTATGTACTACCGTGTTTACCATCACCCACTCGTTGGTATTGTTGCGCGCGCATCGGTGGCCAATGACTAATGCGTTGTGCCTGCTGTGGCCTGAGAGAAATTCAGACGACTCATTTGTTCACATGTTCACTGTCGCAACACAGCTCTTATCCGCGGCCAGGCTTGGATTCAATTGTGAGTATTAGACTATCACAACCATTAAGGGTAATATGATTTGCATTTAATTATATTATATTTTTTTGCTTATTGTAATTCTTATTTACTCCTGACTAGAGAAACGCTTATACAAAATTGTTTGTGTTTGTGTGTGTGTGTGTGTGTGTGTGTCATTAAAATGGTCATTAGATTAATTGGAACTGAATAACGATAAGACAATATGATTTATGAGATTGTTAAATATTTTACGGGTATTATATTGCAATTACGCTTTCACGCGGTTTTACAAAATAAGTTAGCGCAAATAATCGTTTTAGATGTTATATTGCTGTCAATGTTGACAACGCCGTGTTGTGGAGGTTAGGTTAGTTGTAACAGCGTTTTTTAGTGTCGCCATCTTTTTATGCCGACTCTTTTTGTTTTTCGAGGTCTAGTTGTGTTGAAGTCCTGCGTTGGCTTCGTACGTGTTTTTGCATTTGTCTTGACAACCGTCTGTGTTGGCGTTTTAAGTTAGTACGTTATTGCGAATTTGTTGACGCCCGTCAGCGTTGACGTTTAACCGTTCGTACACTCGTGTTAGGTTATGATAATACCGTTAACATTTTTCAACTGATATTTTAACGTTATTAAACTTATATTTTATTAGCATCTTAAATTTATCAATTAAAGTTAATTCACAATTTTATTAATAATTTTAAATTTACATAGCAAAATTACTCGACATTTGTTTAATCTAATTTGTCCTTTATTTATAATTGTTACAAATGTATGACATTTTAAAATAACTTAAACTTACAAATTTTAAAATACATTTTATCTGCAGTACAAAAATTAGAAATATAATAATGATTATAATTATATTGTTTTGTATAGGTGTTTAATATATGCACCATGGGACAACCAGATTTAAATTACTTGAAGATGGTTATACGGAGTGTTTTAACAAGCTCTCCGGGTAAAGTGACAATATCGCAAATATCAACTGACTACTCTGATTTTGAAGGTTGTAATTTATCATTTGAGCATTTGGGATTCAAGACTATTTATGAGTTACTAGAAAATATGTCTGATGTTCTTAGAGTAAGTTGAAAAAAATATTTTATTAAGAAATTGCAATACTTTTTTAGATGATTGTCAGAGCTTATTTTAGGTAACTGCATTCAATAAATTTGTACAAAAAATAATCATAGTTAATTTGTTTATTTAACTTTGAGGGCATTTCTGTATTTACACAAAATAGTTGTATTTAGATCTAATTATCTGGTTGCTAAGGGTAGTAAATCATGAAAAATGACGCTGATTGCTATAAAAAATTATTATGCATTAAATACAGCTTTTAATCTTACTACTCCATGGTATATAGAATATTTTATTCGATGTTGAATTAACTATAGTGTACATTATTTTATTTTAGATACCGCAAAACCCAAACATGAACTCATTCGTAACACTTATTGTTGATGAAAAAACTTCACATCTCAGAGAACTTGTCGTAAATCAAAAAACAAAAAAGCAGCGTCCTAAAAAAAATATTTCTACTTTAAGAAGTAGAAATAATCACTTGCCGAAATCTGCCAATTATAAATTTTGTGTTAACAATCTTGATAATCAAAGAAATGACTATACCATTTCTACTACACGTGAATATAACACTCCTAGGTATGAAAATAGTACTCCAAGGTATGCTACCAATGCTCGTGGATATGATTTTGATTATTATATTTATTTATTTATTTATTTTTTTTTTTTTTTGTGGATAGGGTATTAAAAATTATATTGATAAAAAATAGCAAAAATTAAAATTTTTATCCCAAAATGCTATTTTGCAATAATTAAAAACTCAATAAAATATAATTTATTTTCGAAAATATTAGTTTTTATGAATTCAAGATTTTTTTACGTTAAATAACGTACCATGTGTTATTTATAAATTCATATAGATATAACTCGGAAATAACATGTGCTTATTAAAACCGTTTTATTAGATAACCCTATCTTTCTCTAAATATTATATAATTATTCTGATTTTCTTTTTTTTTTTTATTTCAGTTCTGCAAAATCAACACAATCCTATGAAATGTATTACTCTAATAGGATATCGGATACAATAAAAGTTAAAATGTGCCAAATTTTAAGTAAACACAAAGATGGTATACTGTGTATCGACTTTATAAACGCTTTTTATGTAAGTATTTGATTAATGATTAAGTAATTTTTCGTTATTATTTGTTCATAAGAAATATAAAGACATTTTGTAATAGTTAAAATTACTTTAGTATTAGATATAAGATAAAGTAAATTATTTTTACTGATGTGAATAAATATTATAAGATTTAAACATCATGTTACATTAAATATCATTATCTGAAGAGTCCAGCCAGATAATTGCCTCCAGGGTTACTTTGAAAATGTATTCCATATCACTATTATATTGTTTTCTTAGTGGGCCCATTCACATTTTATGTTCTAATGCATACTGGTTTTTTCTCATTCATTCATTTTGCATACCCTACATTATATGCATTATGCATGGTGTACCTGAGTTGGACATCTCACAACTTGCTATGGGAGCTTCCTTACCACAGTATTCTGTGACATAGTGAGCCGAGGCTGTTTAAGAAAAGTACATCTGCTACAGCTCCTCGTGAGATGCTAACTTATTTTTATTAAGCGATTAAGGGTAATCCTAATTAAAGTTTTGCTTTAAAAGCAAACGTTTTGTCCATGTCATGTTTAGATATTCTGGTAGCTTTTCATTTTTTTATTGTAGAAGTATACAATATATTCTCTTAGGATTCAATATTGTTTAGGTAAGACTTTATAGTTTCTATTTTTATAGTCTCTGTCGTACGCCATGTCTACTTGAGCCATTTCTTGAATTGTACTCTATTTAATGGTACCTATATTGTGAGAATATAATATATTAATGGGATTTTTAACAAGGTTAGAATCATGAACCATTTTTCTGTGTACTGCTCATTCCAAAGATGGACTAAATACATATTGTATTAAATGTAGGTTATGGGTAATATTTAATAATTATTTATCCATATCAAATTTCTATTCGTTGTTTCATTGGAATGATCATCTATACTAAATCCATCAACTAGGACTGTATGAAGTTGGCCGGTTTTATTGTGTAATTGAAAGTCTTTTTGGATGTTTCTTATAGCACATATTTCATTGATTATTAAACTTGAGGAAATGGCTAATGGTTACTTAATTGTTTGTATTTTATTTATTAGAAAATGGTTCTATTTAAACATGTCATATACATTTCTTTGCTAGTTAAAATTTATATATATAAATAGATACCTACATATTTTGTATCATTAATAGATATTTATTTTTGCTTTGAAATTAATTTCATTAAATTTAACGATTAATAAATACATTCAAAGAATAATCTATTGGTTAATTATTTTACAGAATGAATATAACATTCATATTGATTTTTTTAAATATGGATTCAGAAGTATCAGAGATATGGCATACAAATTACCATCTATATTTTATGTGAAAGTAACTGATGATGATGAGAATAATTGTGTTCTATTCGAAGCTGATAGACGAAGTGAACTAGAAGATATCTTAGAAGGTTAGTATGGTTAATGTGTGGGAAGTGTGTATATTTTATGTAATTAAAATATAATATTAGCCGTTCAATGTTGTTGGTTATAGCTAACGATAAATATACCTGATATTAAAAATCAAAACATGATTTCATTCGCTTATTTGTATACTTAATTGGAAATGTATTGTTTATTTTCTTTATTATTTATAAAAAAATTATACCTATAAATAACATTTAAAACTCTATACTGGCAAAATTACACTAGAAACCATAAAAATACATAATTTAAAAAAGTAAAATTTCTTGTGTAACTTAAGAAAAAGATGATGAAATAAACTTGTATTTTACTTTCAATGTTCTATGACTTACCAAATGAATATATATATTTATATATGTGTGTGCATTTGCTAGGTCCTCTGTGCCCTAGTCATATACTTTCAGACATGTCTCGTTTTGTATTTATGAGTAATATTTTAAATTTTGTCTGAAATTATAGGCAGCATCATGTTGAATTGTATGTATTTCCTGGGCTTCAATGATCCAAAGGACAATATTTTGACAGTGTTATATCGATATTAGACTTAGTGTCAAACTCTACAATTACATTTTTTTTTTTTAATATCATTATAATAGTTACATAATAAATATAGTAGATATTTATTTTTATGGCTATTTTTTAGTGTAATCCAACTAACCAGTAAAGTTATTGTATCCTATTAATTAACTTTCATCATTATTATCTAAGTATAATATACAAGATATACAAAGTACATATTATGTAACAGTTTAAAATGTTAATTTAATTGTATCTCATCTTAATTGACTATCCAACAAACTTAACTATCTAATGATGCGTCAAAATTTTTTCATTGTAATATAATACTGCGTGTTTAAAAATTATGTTCAAGCCACCTCTGATGTAAAATAATATAAATTAAAATAAATATGTTAATAAACAATTTTTTTGTCATGTTTTCAGATCCATCACTGTATTATAAAAATATTCCGAAGACTATATTGTATAATCTTTCTCATTTCTTTAATAAGCATCGGAATGGTGTGAAATTCAATGAATTGATGTCTTTATACTGTGTAATATATTAAATTAAATAGTTTTTATTTACAACAAATATTTTAGTTTTATATATTTTTAGGCAGAATATGGCCGAGCTTATGAACCATTAAAGTATGGCTATTCTTCTGAAAAACACATGTTTGAATCTTTAGACAAAATGGTTGAAATAGAAAATAATCAGCTGTTTACAATAGATCCTTTTGCCTATGCAGAATGTTTGAAAAATAAAAATGTAGATGTAATAAACCACCAAGATAACAGTTCCATTGTATTATTAATGGTATGTAATAAAACAGCTTTACCTTTTAAGATAATAGGTACCTACATATTATTATGTTTTGTGTTATATTTTCATAAAAAAAGTAAATCTTTTGATTTTCCAATAATTTTTATGTTTTGTATAACAATTATGAAAAATATTGAAAATAATAATTCAATTTTTATTTTAAATGATGTTTGAATCATTTTAATCAATATTTTTAACTTAAATAAATTTCAATAAATTGATTTTAAATGTATTTAATCCGTGTTGTAATCATAAAAATATAATTTGAAGCTTTGCTAAATTGTTTTGTATTATGAACAGGCTGATGATTTTTTATTGCATTACACTGGAAAGGACATCTGCAATGGGAAATTTAGGTATTCTAAAATTAAGTTGAACGATCAAAAGGTAGCAAAAGTCATAGTTTCTGAAGTGTACAACCCAAGTTCATTTTATATTCAATTAGAAGCAGAAGTCAATAATCTGAATAAATTCATGGACACATTGCAGTTGGTTTATTATTTCATTGATTTGTAGTTATGTTGTTTTTTTTATAGCTTTGTAACTTATATATTGTTATAGAGAGTACTACGAAAAAAATGAAGAAAAATACCAAGTTATACCAAGGCTTATTCTTCCAGAATTGCCATGTGCCTCATGCTATGAAGATTCTAATCTGTGGCACAGGGCTATGGTTTTAAATATTGTTGATGAAGAAAATGTGAAAGTAACTAAGATTTTTATACGTTTATAGTTAATATTAATCTATAAGTTGATAACAATTTGTTTTAGTTTGCAAGTTAATATTTATATAGGAAGCTCATTTAGCTAACTTTAAACCATAGATCATAAATTCAATTATTTTATAGTTATTTTCATTATTTTTTAGTTATTATATGTTGATTATGGAACAATCAAAGTAGTATCAAAAACAAATGTAAGACTTTTAGCATCACGATTTGGAGCATACCCTATTCCAGCAGTACATTGTGGTTTGTACAATTTTAGCGAATTGAATTATCCACGAGAGATAAGTGAATCTTTTGCTGAAATGACTGATGATCATGTGCTGGAAGCACAGTTTCATCACCCACATTTTGAAGTAATTTTTAAATAAACAAAGTGTTAATGAACTTTAATTAAATTTAATTTTTTAACAGGATGATTCTCAAAAAATGAATGTCACATTATTTTTGAATACTGAACACAACAAAATTAATATAACAAAAATGGTAAGTTATACAATTTTTTATTATTTTATTTCTATACAGGTTAATTATTTTGATATTGAATAAAATAATTATTTTAAACCCATTAATAATTTTTAAATGAGTTGTGGGTTATCATTATATTTTTGTCTTTTTGGCTATAACCAGAAAACAATTCTTATATTTTCTAATATAAAAGCATTATTTTATTCATTTTCAATGTTACTTTTAGTTTTGAAGTGATCATGAATCAAATAACACAAATCCAGAATAAATTGGAAGAATAATTGTTGAGTAATGCAAGGAAAACAATGGACGTTAGTTTAAAAAGAGAAAAGTAAAGCAACAAGAAAACAAAAAGTTCTTCGTTTACCAGATACAATTAGTTTAATTTTAAATTATATTTTAATGTAAAATTGCCATTTGAAGTGTAATTAAGTACAAATTATTATAAAAATTAAAAGTACTAATATTATCACATAGAACCGATTTGTTGAATGTGTTTTTATGTATGTATGTATATATATTTCTATATACTATGCAAAATATAAGGTATTGTAACTGGTATTATTAGTTCTTAAAATTTTATAGAGACCTTAGCGACTGCATGAAATGTCTTCCTCTTACATATGTGGGACATACTAAATTTTAGTTCATCAGTGAAAACCTAAGGTTTTATTAACAAAATTAAAGTGAAGTTGGTACATTTACATATATATAAACAATAAGATTTTACTGAATTAACATTGAATATTATATTAATGTTGATAATGTTATATTTCAATTACACCACAATTCTAAATGATCAATTTGTTATCATTTCAACTGTTAACATGAAAATGTAATTTGATATAAGCTAATTCAAACTGAACTAGGGATGTTTACATTCATATTTATGATAGGATTTTACTTTTTTTTACATTAAATATTTTATTACTGTTCAAAATAATATATTAGATGTAAAATATTACTTTTTATTAACAAAATTAAAAAGAAGTAGGTACATTTACATAAAAATTAACAACCAGATTATACTTTTTTTACATTAAATATTATAATAATGGTCAAAAAGTTATTTTAGAATTACACTACAATGATGATTGATCAATTTGTTATAGTTACAACTGTTAGAATTGAATATTAAATTTGAAAAAAGCTAATTCAAACTGAATTAGGGACTATTACACCCAAATAAATAATAAGATTTTACTTTTTTATACAATAAATATTAATATAATGTTCAAAAACTGATATTAGATTTACACTACAATTATAAATAATCAATTTGTTATCATTTCAACTGTTAAACATGAAAATTTAATTTGATATAAGCTAATTCAAACTGAACTAGGGTTGTTTACATCCATATAAATAGCAATATTTTACTTATTTTTACAATAAGTATTAAAATAATGTACAAAATATTATATTAGAATTACAATAGATTTATATATGATCAATTTGTTATTATTACAACTGTTAGCATTGAATATTTAATTTGATATAAGCAAATTCAAACTGAACTAGAGACTTTTACACCCATAGAAATATAAGATTTTACTTAAATTACATTGAATATTATAGTAATATTAAAAATATTATATATCAATTACACTACAATTATAAATGATCAATTTTTTTTAATTACAACTGTTAGAATTGAATATTTAATTTGAAAAAAGCTAATTCAATCTGAACTAGGGACGTTTACGCCCACATTAATAATAAGATTTTACTTTAATTACATTGAATATTATAAAAATGGTCAAAATGTTATAAAATAATTTCACTACAATTATAAATGATCAATTTGTTATACTTACAACTGTTAGAATTGAATATTTAATTTGAAAAAACCTAATTCAATCTGAACCAGGGAAGTTTACAACCATATAAATATTAAGATTTTACTTTTTTATACAATAAATATTAATATAATGTTCAAAAACTGATATTTGAATTACACTACAATTATAAATGATAAATTTGTTATCATTTCAACTGTTAAACATGAAAATGTAATTTGATATAAGCTAAATCAAACTTAACTATGAACATTTACACCCATATAAATAATAAGATTTTACTTAAATAACATTGAATATTAAATAAATGTTGATAATGTTATATTTCATTTACACTACTATTATAAATGATCAATTTGTTATACCTTCAATTAAAAAAAATGAAAATATAAATAACTTTTTATTAACAAAATTAGAAAGAAGTAGGTATATTTACATAAATATTAACAACCCAATTATACTTTTTTTACATTAAATATTATAATAATAGTCAAAAACGTTATATTGAATTACACTACAATTATAAATGATCAATTTGTTATACTTACAACTGTTAGAATTGAATATTTAATTTGAAAAAACCTAATTCAATCTGAACCAGGGAAGTTTACAACCATATAAATAATAAGATTTTACTTATTTTTACAATAAGTATTAAATAATGTACAAAATATTATATTAGAATTACAATACAACTATATATGATCAATTTGTTATAGTTACAACTGTTAGAACAGAAAATTCAATTTGATAAAAGCTTATTTAATCTGAAGTATGGACATTTACACCCATATTAATAATAAGATTTTACTTTAATTACATTGAATATTATAAAAATGGTCAAAATGTTATATTAGAATTTCACTACAATTATAAATGATCAATTTGTTATCATTTCAACTGTTGAACATGAAAATGTAATTTTATATAAGCTAATTCAAACTTAACTACGGACATTTACACCCATATTAATAATAAGATTTTACTTTAATTACATTGAATATTATAAAAATGGTCAAAATGTTATATTAGAATTTCACTACAATTATAAATGATAAATTTGTTATAGTTTCAATTAAAAAAAATGAAAATATTACTTTTTATTAACAAAATTAAACAGAAGTTGGTATATTTACATAAATATTAACAACCAAATTATACTTTTTTTACATTAAATATTATAATAATGGTCAAAATGTTATATTAGAATTTCACTACAATTATAAATGATCAATTTGTTATAATTACAACTGTTAGCATTGAATATTTCAATTGATAAAACATAATTCAAACTGAACTAGGGACGTTTAAACCCATAAAATTAATAAGATTTTACTTTAATTACATTGAATATTATAGAAATGTTAATAATGTTAAATTTCAATTACACTACAATTATCAATGATAAATTTGTTAACATTTCAACTGTTAAACATGAAAATGAAATTTGATATAAGCTAATTCAAACTGAACTAGGGACATTTACACAAATTTAAATATAAGATTTTACTTTAATTACATTGAATATTATAGAAATGTTTACAATGTTATATTTCAATTACACTACAATTATAAATGATCAATTTGTAATAGTTACAACTGTTAGAATTGAATATTTAATTTGATAATAGCTAATTCAATTTGAATTAGGGACTATTACACCCATATAAATAATAAGATTTTACTTTTTTTTACAATAAATATTAATATAATGTTCAAAAACTGATATTTGAATTACACTACAATTATAAATGATCAATTTGTTATCATTTCAACTGTTAAACATGAAAATGTAATTTGATATAAGCTAAATCAAACTTAACTAGGGAGATTTACACCAATATTAATAATAAGATTTTTCTTTAATAACATTGAATATGATATTAATGTTGACAATGTTATATTTCAATTACACCCAAATAAATATTAAGATTTTACTTTTTTTTACAATAAATATTAATATAATGTTCAAAAACTGATATATGAATTACACTACAATTATATATGATCAATTTGTAATCATTTCAAGTGTAAAACATGAAAATGTAATTTGATAAAACCTAATTCAAACTGAACTTATGACGTATACAACCATATAAATAATTTTACTTTAATTACATTGAATATTATAGAAATGTTTACAATGTTATGTTTCAATTACACTACAATTTTAAATGATCAATTTGTTATATTTACAACTGTTAGAATTGAATATTTAATTTGATAATAGCTAATTCATTCTGAATTAGGGACTATTACACACATATAAATAATAAGATTTAACTTTAATAACATTGAATATTATATTAATGTTGATAATAATATATTTCAATTACACTACAATTATAAATGATCAATTTGTTATCATTTCAACTGTTAAACATGAAAATGTAATTTGATATATGCTAATTCAAACTGAACTCGGGACGTTTACACCCATATTAATATAAGATTTTACTATTTTTTACTATAAGTATTAAAATAATGTTCAAAATATTATATTAGATTTACAATACAATTATAAATGATCAATTTGTTATTGTTACAACTGTTAGCATTGAATATTTAATTTGATATAAGCTAATTCAAACTGAACTTATGACGTATACAACCATATAAATAATAAGATTTTACTTTAATTACATTGAATATTATAGTAATGTTAATAGTGTTATAAATCAATTACACTATAATTGTATATGATCAATTTGTTATAGTTACAACTGTTAAAGAATATTTGAATTGATAATATTTGCTAATTTCTTCTGAATTAGGTACTATTACACCCATATAAATAATAAGATTTAACTTTAATAACATTGAATATTATATTAATGTTAATAATGTGATATTTCAAGTACACTACAATTATAAATGATCAATTTGTTATCATTTGAACTGTTAAACATGAAAATGTAATTTGATATAAGCTAATTCAAACTGAACTAGGGACGTTTACACCCATATAAATATAAGATTTTACTTTTTTTTACATTAAATATTTTATTACTGTTCAAAATAATATATTAGATTTACAATACAATAATAAATGATCAATTTGTTATAGTTACAACTGTTAGCATTGAATATTTAATTTGATATAAGCTTATTCAAACTGAACTAGGGACGTTTACACCCATATAAATATAAGATTTCACTTTAATAACATTGAATATTATATTAATGTTGATAATGTTATATTTCAATTACACTACAATACTAAATGATCAATTTGTTATCATTTCAACTGTTAAACATGAAAATGTAATTTGATATATGCTAATTCAAACTGAACTAGGGACGTTTACACCCATATTAATATAAGATTTTACTTTTTTTTACTATAAGTATTAAAATAATGTTCAAAATATTATATTAGATTTACAATACAATTATCAATGATCAATTTGTTATCATTTAAACTGTTAGCATTGAATATTTAATTTGATAAAAGCTAATACAATCTGAACTAGGAACGTTTAAACCCATAAAAATAATAAGATATAACTTTAATTACATTGAATATTATAGTAATGTTAATAATGTTCAATTTCAAGTACACTACAATTATAAATGATCCATTTGTTATCATTTCAACTGTAAACATGAAAATTTAATTTGATATAAGCTAAATAAACTTAACTAGGGAGATTTTTACCCATATTAATTTTAAGGTTTTACTTTAATAACATTGAATATTATATTAATGTTGATAATGTTATATTTCATTTACACTACAATTATAAATGATCAATTTGTTATAGTTTCAATTAAAAATAATGAAAATATTACTTTTTATTAACAAAATTAAACAGAAGTTGGTATATTTACATAAATATTAACAACCAAATTATATTTTTTTTCATTAAATATTATAATAATGGTCAAAAAGTTATATTAGAATTACACTACAATGATGAATGATCAATTTGTTATAGTTACAACTGTTAGAATTGAATATTTAATTTGAATAAAGCTAATTCAAACTGAACTTATGACATATACAACCATATAAATAATAAGGTTTTACTTTAATTACATTGAATATTATAGTAATGTTGATAATGTTATATTTCAATTACACTACAATTCTAAATGATCAATTTGTTATCATTTCAACTGTTAAACATGAAAATGTAATTTGATATAAGCTAATTCAAACTGAACTAGGGATGTTTACATCCATATTTATGATAGGATTTTACTTTTTTTTACATTAAATATTTTATTACTGTTTAAAATAATATATTAGATGTACACTACAATTATAAATGAACAATTTGTTATAGTTACAACTGTTAGCATTGAATATCGAATTTGAAAAAAGCTAATTCAATCTGATCTACAGACGTTTACAACCATATAAATATTAAGATTTTACTTTTTTTTACAATAAATATTAATATAATGTTCAAAAACTGATATTTGAATTACACTACAATTATAAATAATCAATTTGTTATTGTTACAACTGTTAGTATTGAATATTTAATTTGATATAAGCTAATTCAAAATGAACTAGGGACGTTTACACCTATATAAATAATAAGATTTTATTTAATAACATTGAATATTAAATTAATGTTGATAATGTTATATATCAATTACACTACAATTATAAATGATCAATTTGTTATCATTTCAACTGTTAAACATGAAAATGTAATTTGATATAAGCTAATTCAAACTGAACTAGGGATGTTTACACCCATATTTATAATAAGATTTTACTTGAATAAAATTGAATATTATAAAAATGGTCAAAATGTTATATAAGAATTTCACTACAATTATAAATAATCAATTTGTTATTGTTACAACTGTTAGTATTGAATATTTAATTTGATATAAGCTAATTCAAACTGAACTAGGGACGTTTACACAAATTTAAATATAAAATTTTACTTTTTTTTTTATTGAGTATTAATATAATGTTCAAAAACTGATATTAGATTTACACTACAATTATAAATGATCAATTTTTTATAGTTTCAATTAAAATAAATAAAATTATTACTTGTTATTAACTAATTAATATTTATGCTACTGTGGTATGCACTCTACCGTTTTTATATTATTAGTTGTTAAATGAATTAAAAATAATTTCAGATTAATGCTACAATTATGCATTTGTACAATAGAATTAGGTGTAGGATTGGATAAGGGTATATTTAATGATAGAGATACGTTTGGTAATGTTTGATTGGCGTTGTAGTTATCATTATCACTACTTGGTGATGATGTCAGCAAAGAAGAAGTTTCAATGGCAGGTCTTTCTCTGTACGGTAACTTTTTGCTTTAGCTAAATGGATATTGGGACTAATGTAAATTCAATAATGTGTATAAGTATTGCATAATATACTTGTATATTTTAATATTAATATCTTAACTTTAGTCATGACACAATTAATAAATATATACTACAATATATAATTATTTATGCTGCATAGTATACCAGTTATTTAATAAGAAAATTAAATAATTGTATTATTTGATAATTATATGGTTATTAATGCCTAGTTTGTTTAATATGAATTCAAGCAAAGAAAAACTTACTAGTTACTAGCCAAATAGGAAAAAAAACAAGAATTATCACTGAGGATTACTCAATTGTAAACATACTCAATACCACACTGGTGGTATTTTTTGCCATTTAAGGAAAAAAGTTATTTATTGAATTATTATATATAATCATAAGTTATTGAGAATAACTCAAGTTTTAAAACTAGTAAATACCAAATGTATTTGCAGTAACTTTGTTAACAGACTCATTACTATGTTAATAAAAATTCTCTTTTTCTGTTAACCTTGTAAAAGTTAAGTAGAATTTTTGAAAATTGAAAGGTATAACCATAATCCTCTTAAAATATGGATAACACTTTATTTACAGTAGTTGGTTCATTAGATGTAAATATATTAGCAACAATTGCAACAGTTGTTTTATAACATCATTTGAAGAAGTGTCTAAGACACAATATGAACGTGTAAAAGATTATGGAAGTAAAATCATTTTAGAAAAATTAAAAACTACACCAAATTTATTCAATAGTAATTACTCCACAAATTAGAGTTTAAAAAAAAATTATTTATTTTATTTTATTGGAACATAACTACAAATTTAAGTATTCAGTCATTTTCAGATACTCATTAAAACAAACATTATCATAATATATAATGGATGCGAGGTGCTTGTTAAATTATCATGATTTTTTTTTTTTTTAAGTAGATGTGTCTATACAAATTCACAATTTAATAAATAAAACCAGTATTATATACTTTATAGTACTATAGTATGTAGAAGGTACCTTCTTCATAATTTAGTAATTAATAACGGATGTCATTTTAAAATTATAAAATAAGTACCTACTATACGGTATACTATGGTACAATTATTGTTCACTGTAGTCAGTAAATTTTATATATTGGATTGCACATACCATTCGGATAATCATTTATTAAATTACTGTATTTTCAAATTCCAAATATCTGATAATAATGTACTTGTTACACAGTGTGCTAATTCCTTCATCAAGGAAAGTAACAAGAGACGTAACGGAAACAAGTCTTATGTAAAATGTGGGATCAAAGATTCACAAAACGCTATCATTATAATTAATGAAACAGCATTAGAAATTTAAGTCCTTTTAAAAAAAATGACACAGTTTGAAAGCCCTATCCGACCATGAATACTAATTGTTGGTACATTTTTCAAACCTAAACAAATGTTTGCTTCTAAATTGTTCTTGTTTTTAATGTTTGAATTGTTTAGCTAACATATTGAATTAATGTGCTTAAAAATTATGTTATACGTATTTACATCTATTTTATTTTTTAATGTAGTTACATTATATTATATTTCATAATTTATAATTTGAATGTAGTTTATTTGTATAAAATAATATTATTACACAATACTTAATAATGTTTACATATACTTATATTTTAATATTTATTTAATGTATTAACTGTTATTACATAACATTATAAATTGTATATCTTTAATAGATATAACATATATATAAATTGTTTGATTTGTATATAATTATTTGTATTTATTAGAAATGTGTCCTCCAATTATTTAATATTATATAACAATTTATCTATAAATTTTTATTTATTTATATTATAAATCTTTAATTATACTTATATAAGTTCCTACCTATTATCGTTATTATTTTTATAAATAAATTTGACTGTTAATTATTAATAAACAAATTCATTGAAATATAATATCATTGGTTATTTGTTCGCTTTAACTGAAAAATGGTATGTTTGTGGGTTTGGGATTATATATAAGTGGTCTAAGCGAGTAAATAGAATATCTACATAGTGGATTACAGGTATTTAGGTATCTATGAAATATATATTTAAATAAACATGCAATCAGTTACATTTTTAAATCCATTAAAGTAATTATAAAATTAGTTGATTGTTAATTTGATTGATAATACTTACTTTTTTTAAATCATAAATTTTCTTTTGTTCTATTATTTAATATTATTCAACTAAGTATATTTTAGTTTAATATTAACCATTTTGTTGAAATAATTTTAATTTTGTTAATTCAACAATATATTATATTATATGCGTTAAATTAATAATGATAAAATTAACAAAATCCTAAATTATTTTAACTAAAAGCAGATCAAATATATTATAGGTAGATACTAAGAAGAAATATTAATTAAACTTAAAATAAAATTAATAGATAAAATAATTTATCAATTCTTATTTTAACAAATATTTTATTTTCAAATTGTAATATCAAGGGAAACAACCAATGGAAAAAAAAATCACTTAATTGGTGCTAAAAAGCTACATATATACGGTGACACACAACTATATTATATTAAATTACAATAAATGATAAGCACTACCTAACGAGTATGGTCAATACTCATATTGGATAATAACATATTTATGAATTGTTTAAAAATTTATAAAACAGATTACTTAATTAGTACAATTAAAGTTAATATTAAAAAAAAAAAAAAAAAATGAATAAAAATACAAAAAAGTTCAAACTAAATTTACTTAAGATTCTAGATTTGTACTTATTATACATACACATTTTATTGTGTACTTGTATTATATTATAAGCTGAGTGAATTCAATTGTACAATTATCTAGTAAATTATGGAAATCATATGGAAACAAAACATTTCATTTAAATTAATACAAAAAAAAAAAAAAAAAATCAATTACAAAATGATAAATACTGAGAACTTTATGGCGGAAATATCATTAGGTATATAAAATGCACAGTGAAGTTAGGTTAGGCCTTTGGATCATTGTTTACTTTTGATTTGAATACCGGATTCGATGGTTCGAATGTGATGGGGAAATTAAGAAATCTCGGAGTTGGTCTATACCTCGGTGTTTTGGGCATCTTCGGATCATGTATTTTACATGTCATGAATTCTTTAACCGCTAAAAAATATTTATAAATAAATCAATGATAAATAAATAGATGGTACTATTAGTTCATTTAAATCATACTACCAAACCAATAGGTAATAAAATGTTTATAAATTAAAAGTATTTTTTTTACAAAACCCATTGAACTTATCAAAACTATTTGCTTTTAACAATACAATTATAGAATTATTATTTACAGTAATTTCATAGAACCATTTAACTTGAATTTAATAATAATTAATAAATAGTTTATTACCTATGAATTTAAATAATATGTATTAGTAAGAAGTTTTCAATCACATTTAGTCACTGTGGTATTTTTAAAAAAATTAAATGTTTATGTTATCTATATTTATTAAAATTTAGTAGGTAGTAGAAGATTTATACTTACAATAATGTAACAGTTATTGATAATCATATTAATTTTAAAAAGAGTGACTAGGTATTAGTTTTTTTTTTTTCAAATATTTGTCATATTGTCAATAAACGTAAAATATATAATATTAAAGCATAGATTTAGTTATTACCTTCGTCAACTCCATTATTTGGTAATGATCTCCAATTACATTCTTTTACCCAATCAGGATCTTTTAAAACACGGTACCCGCACTTTACATCATCCTTTCCAGCAGTGATTTCATCTTCAGAGTCCATTTTATTCGAAATATTATCTACAGAACAAGTGTTCTCAATGGGCATATCCTTATCCATCGTTTTATCATTCTGCTGATTAACTTCTACATCAATTGGAACTATCTTCGTATCACTAATTTTCTCCTCGGTAAGTTCGTGATTTTTTGTTTCAATAGACATATTTTCAACTTTGTTATCAACCTATTCAAAAATATATGCTGTACTTTCTTACCGTGCGCCGCGTCTGTAACAAATTTTTCAATGTAATGAGTATTAACCTTATTTATAATTTTTCATTATAATTATATTAAATTAGGTTATCGGGTTACTGGGTAATCGAGTAGACAAATATAAATAAAATCGTAAATATCAGTGATGGCTCTTGGTGTTCAAAGTGGATGGTGTGTAATTCATGTAAAAGTTAATTAAAAAAATATGCCTATACCGACGTCAGACTCAAAACAAAAGGCGCAAAAAATTTAAGTCCAAAATAGTCGAGCACAAAATAATCTTTTGCGGCGTCAACGCGTCACTTGAGCGTACGAACGGCTGACGAGCGTCAACAAATTCGCAATAATGTACGAACGTAAAACGCCGACACGGACGGTTTACAAGGCATATGCAAAAAAACCTACGAACGGCTAAAAACCAACGCAGACGGACGTCAAGAAACGAAGAGAGTCGGCATAAAAAGATGGCGACACTACAAAACGCTGTTACCACCGTCTCCGCAACAGGGCGTTGTCGGTATTGACAACAATATAACCTCTTAAATGATTGTTTGCGATAATTTTTTTATAAAACCACGCGAAAGCATAATTGCAATTATCATACCCGTAAAATATTTAACAATCTCATTAATTATATTGTCTTATTGTTATTCAGTTCCAATTAATCTAATGACCATATTCAAAATTTTTGAGCACTCTGTTTGTATTGAATAACACAATTACACTCACTCACACACACACACACACACACACAAATACAGGCGTTTCTCTAGTCAAGAGTTAATAAGAATTAGAATAAGCGAAAAAATATTATATAATTAAATGCAATTCATATTACTCTCAATAGGTGTGATAGTCTAGTACTTACGATTGAATCCAAGACAGGCCGCGGATAAGAGCTGTGTTGCAACAGTGAACAAGTGGACAAATGACTCGTCTGAATTTCTTCCTAGCCACCACACGCGAAACGCATTAGTCATTGGCCGCCGATGCGCGCGCAACTATACCAACGAGTGTGTGGAGGTAACCGCGGTAGTATATAACCTCCCTGTTCACCACTACAGAACTCAATAATTACAACAATAATAGTAATAGCTATAATATATAATTGTTGTTTGTTAATTATATCAAATGACATGCAGTATACCTCAATTCTAATTCATTAATCAATCGTAGGTTTAACTATTGAATTTATTGTAGAGGTGTAAAATAAGATTATCAATTGACTTAACTGAATTAACTGAACTAGGGATGTTTACATCCATATAAATAAAAAAATTTTACTTATTTTTACAATAAGTATTGAAATAATGTACAAAATATTATATTAGAATTACAATACAATTATATATGATCAATTTGTTATCATTTCAACTGTAAAACATGAAAATGTAATTTGATAAAAACTAACTCAATCTGAACTAGGGATGTTTACATCCATATAAATAATAAGATTTTACTTATTTTTACAATAAGTATTAAAATAATGTACGAAATATTATATTAGAATTACAATACAATTATATATGATCAATTTGTTATCATTTCAACTGTAAAACATGAAAATGTAATTTGATAAAACCTAATTCAAACTGACTTATGACGTATACAACCATATAAATAATAAGGTTTTACTTTAATTACATTGAATATTATAGAAATGTTTACAATGGTATGTTTCAATTACACTACAATTTTAAATGATCAATTTGTTATATTTACAACTGTTAGAATTGAATATTTAATATGAAAAAAGCTAATTCAAACTGAACTAGGGACGTTTACACCCAAATAAATATTAAGATTTTAATTTTTTTTACAATCAATATTAATATAATGTTCAAAAACTGATATTTGAATTACACTACAATTATAAATGATCAATCTTTTATAGTTACAACTGTAAGCATTGAATATTTGATTTGATAAAAGCTAATTCAAACTGAACTAGGGACGTTTACACCCATATAAATATAAGATTTTACTTTATTTAATATTTAGTATTAATATAATGTTCAATAACTGATATTAGATTTACACTACAATTATAAATGATCAATTTGTTATCATTTCAACTGTAAAACGTGAAAATGTTATTTGATAAAACCTAATTCTAACTTAACTACGGACATTTACACCCATATTTATAATAAGATTTTACTTTAATAACATTGAATATTATATTAATGTTTATAATGTTATATTTCATTTACACTACAATTTTAAATGATCAATTTGTTATCATTTCAACTGTTAAACATGAAAATCTAATTTGATATCAGCTAAATCAAACTTAACTAGGGAGATTTACACCCATATTAATGATAAGATTTTACTTTAATAACATTAAATATTATATTAATGTTGATAATGTTATATTTCATTTACACTACAATTTTAAATGATCAATTTGTTATCATTTCAACTGTTAAACATGAAAATGTAATTTGATAAAAACTAACTCAATCTGAACTAGGGATGTTTACATCCATATAAATAATAAGATTTTACTTATTTTTACAATAAGTATTAAAATAATGTACGAAATATTATATTAGAATTACAATACAATTATATATGATCAATCTGTTATCATTTCAACTGTAAAACATGAAAATGAAATTTGATAAAACCTAATTCAAACTGAACTTATGACATATACAACCATATAAATAATAAGGTTTTACTTTAATTACATTGAATATTATAGTAATGTTAATAGTGTTATATATCAATTACACTATTATTATAAATGATCAATTTGTTATAGTTACAACTGTAAGAATTGAATATTTAATTTGATAAAAGCTTATTTAATCTGAAGTATGGACATTTACACCCATATTAATAATAAGATTTTACTTTAATAACATTGAATATTATATTAATGTTGATAATGTTATATTTCATTTACACTACAATTATAAATGATCAATTTGTTATCATTTCAACTGTAAAACATGAAAATGTAATTTAATATAAGTTAAATCAAACTTAACTAGGGAGATTTACACCCATATTATTAATAAGATTTTACTTTAATAACATTAAATATTTTATTACTGTTCAAAATAATATATTAGATGTACACTACAATTATAAATGAACAATTTGTTATAGCTTCAATTAAAAAAAATGAAAATATTGCTTTTTATTAACAAAATTATAAAGAAGTAGGTATATTTACATAAATATTAACAACCAAATTATACTTTTTTTACATTAAATATTATAATAATGGTCAAAAAGTTATATTAGAATTACACTACAATGATGAATGATCAATTTGTTATATTACAACTGTTAGAATTGAATATTTAATGTGAAAAAAGGTAATTCAATCTGAACTA
>NW_026083401.1:0-32362 GCF_020184175.1 Aphis gossypii
ATGTACCTGTATCCGTATACATCAGTTGAATATTTGAACTATAACTTTTAACCATAGAGTTATAATGAAAATCATAAATTAATGTCTTTGATATATCCAAAATCGCCATCCCTACGTATATTGGTTTATCAAATTTCAATTCATCTATATCCAAATGTATTACCGCTAGGTTTTCGTTATAAATTGTAATGTCCTTAAACGTATTTCGGTTAATTAACTTAGAACACGTTTTTTCATCCGAAACGAGTTTCATTTTTAATCTATTTCTTACATTTTCCATAGTCTTCCCTGTAAAGTTAAGACAAATTTAAGAAAAAGGTATGATAAAAAAAAAAAAAAAAAAAAAAAAAAAAAACATACCAAATACTGCATTGTTCATTAATTTAAAAAAATCTCTCTCAAAATCATTTAATGCGTTCATTCTCATTTTAGTATTCAACTCAATATATTTTTGAAGCCATGGTGATTGATTAAATTTTAAAACTCGATGCACCTAAACAAAAAAAATTAATTCAAACAATTTTTAATAATAAATAACTGTAAACAATTATTACCTTTTCCAGTATTAATCCCGCTTTGAGAGCTTGTTTCAATGCCATATAATGAACAACATATTTTTTTTTATGTTGTAAATTGGCAATGAGTTTTTTTATTTTTGATCCAGGGGGAACCATCCTCTCTGGAAGATACGGTAACTCGTTATGCTCGTCATGCAACGATTGAGGATATAATATGTCAACTTCTAACGAGAATCCAATGTTTGATTTTTCGTTTGAACTTTCCAACAATTTTAAAATATTTTCAACATCTAGATTGCCCTCATACCATGAAAATCCGTCCTTTGGCATATATTTACTCATAGCCCAACCGTAGCTAAAAAAAAAAAAAAAAAAAAACAATGTTATAACAATGTTTTATGTAAAAAAAAAAAAAAAAAAACAGTACAAACAGATTTGTTGCGTCCAGGTATGCAATCCACGAATCTGGCTTTGTGGAGTCATAATCGGGAACCTTGTTGTTGTTCGCCTGAGCATATCGCATACTTGCTTGTGTGAGACCCCCTCGAATTGCGGCTTCAGTCATTAATAATTGATCATAATCCGACAAAAGTTCTAACTGTACTTCAGTTATCTTCAAACAACAGTCAAACGACATCCCAGGTGCAGTATAATAGTAATTAGGATCCAAACCATACGTAACCAAACATAAGTCTCGAAAGTTTTCGAAAACATCGCAGAGAAGCATCACATCAACTTTGATATACAAGTCACTGTATTCACCAAGGGTTTTTAAATTAAAGTGTTCCCATACCCGTATTGCATGTTCATAATCTGCATCGTCAATATGCGATTCGTGTAATGTACTGTAAAAGTGTTCTTTTGATGGTAGTGCCGTTTCACTTAATTTCTCCCAACTATCCGTATACTCATAACAATATACACCTTTCCTGGTTACCAGTTCAATATCATTATTATTAAACACTCTTCTGGTATCTCTAAATTTTAATGTATCTCCTTTAGCTAAATTATTTACCAGTTTCTCCAAACTAGTTGACATAAAACGAAAAGTGTCAACAAAACGAATTTGAAAAGTATTTGATATGTATTTTGTAAAGGATATTAATTTCTCTTCGGTATTTGGTATAACGGTAATCGATTTTGTATTAAAACCTAGCTGCGTGACAATAAAATGTGAATCATAACCGGAAAGGTTATGAAAAAAAATTGGAACGAAACTAGGCTTTTCCATTAATAAATTACATTTACTGCATACAGTCCCTCTGTACTTTCCAGTCAAATGATCATGATCTTTAACAGCATTATTTTGAGTTTTGATAAATTTCGATTTACATAATGGACATGATCCTTGAGCGACGACATTTTGATGATTTTTTTTATTTTCATCAGTCATTACAATCGGCACATTGACGTTAAATATTTTTTCTATTTTAAGGGCAACTTTAACAATTTCTTCCATAAATTTCTTTGCAACATCACCTCTGTTAAAACTCGAATCTCCTCTGAACACAACTGGTCCCATCTCTATATCATATTTGTCTAACAATTCTTTTGGTATATCATCACTCGGCTTGACATAATAGCAATAACTCATGACATCATGATGGTGAATAATGTTTGTATTATTTGAATCATTATTACTATTTTTTTCTAATATTGATTCAAAGTCTGCATAAATTGAAAATGGATGTTTGCGTGTACGTTCCCAATTTTCAAACTTCATGTACGTATTAGGACGTGGTAATAATGGTATTAGTGGCTTATTTTTATTACAATTTAATTTGTGGTTATTAAGGCGTTGTTCTGCGGTAACCCCGCAACGGTTAACACCAAAGTAGGTCTTAAAACACCGTTTACATAATGACATAGCGTGTCCGTTTTTTGTTAGTTGCGCTCCGATTAACTTTGCTAAATTTGTTATACGACAATAATGCTGTTTTCCCGTCCCATCGCCAAATAATAATAAATCATGATGATCATCAAGTTCTTCCTCGCATACTTTTACTGGATAAACTATAGTTTGTTCAGGTTTTGTTGTGGTATAATTTATTCTTTTTGAATTTTTTTTTTTTACGTTATTTTTATATTTGAGCTCTCCGTTTTTTAAACTATATATATTAACTGAAACTTTATTTGTTTTTTCAAATTTTACAACATCGTTTAATGAAGCCGGGAAATTTACATTTTTAAAATTATACCTGTTCTCTACTTCAACATAATTAGATCCTATTCTTTCAGCATGAACAGGATTTACTAGTTTGGCTAAAATGCTATATTTAAAGCATTTTTCGTCAAAGTTTAAAACGTTAATTGTTGCCTTTTTCCTCTCTATAAATGCCGGAAGTGGTATATAAGACGAACCTCCTAATGGTTTATATACATTTACGTTTAATATAATACCGTCTATACTCTCTAATGAAAAGCCACTGCCCTTAAGTTCCATATCTTCTTGTTCTTGTAAGATCTCAATAAAATCTGATTCTAAAACATTGTTGACATCGTCTGATTGAAATAATGATCTTGATCTTGTTTTAAATGCTCTATTTTCTTTCGTATCTGTATTAGGTATAATATATGTGGCCTCTAATTTAATATTATACTTTACAGGAGAGTTTTTAATTGAATTGATTAGTATAGCATATATCTCTGGCTTTGAATTGTCTAAAAAATCTCTAACTTTTTTAATACAATCAGGGTTTTTTTTAAAATATTCTTTGCACAATCCGTCAAACGCTGACTTTGTTTCAACAAATGTCGATGATGTAATCGTTTCCATACGTTTCTTTTTAGCGACTCCATTTGAATTTTCGTTATGTACACGTTTACCTAAATAATTTATAAGTTTTATAAAAAAAAAAAAAAGATCTATTCATATTATATATGTATATGTACTTTGTTTTGAACATTCAGCTTGTTTATTCTCGACTAAAATATTTGGGGCTATTTCAATCATTTCATCATTATCAGCTAAAAAAAAAATAAATAAAATCAATATATATTTATGATATTATATAAATATATAATACTTTTGCATAATCCATTATATTCCGCTTTATCTAATACATCAATACAATAACAATCATTGTCGTCTTCAAATGTAATATTGTTATTGCCTAAAAAAAAAAAAAAAAAAAAAAAATAAATAAATTGGTGATTCAAGATATACATATTTAATATAACATACTTTTACACATTTCATTATGTTCGACCTTATCCAACACATCAATACAATAGCCATCACTACTGTCTTCATACATTAAATTATCATCAAACGCGTTGTTATCACCTATAATAAAATTTTTAATTAAACATGATATATTTACTATATAAATACATACTTTCACGCAATCCACTTTTTGCAACCGTATCCAATACTGCTACACCATCGATATCTATAAAAGTGATATCATAATATATAAAATATAATACATAGATGTATATAATTCTTACTTGCAATTGCCGCTGTACGTGTAACTGGATGTGCATTACTGTTTAACAAACCTAAAATGGAACAATATTTTATTATTTCAAACTCGAATTAAATGCGTTATATTGTTTTTATACTACAAGCATGTACGTATAGTTGTATATACTAAAACCCCTAAAACGCACAGATTGCATTGATTATCAAACAAGTAATCGGATACCGTATATAAGTAAAAAAAAAAAAAAGATTATCATCCGTTGATGACGACTGTCACGGTACACCGGTCAAATAATGTAAACAAAACTGACAGCTACATGTTCATCGGATCCGCGGTATTGAATATATCATGTACGTACTAATCTTATCTTTGTATAATGATAAAAACAATAATTTTCATCTATAGAATCCTAATATTCTATTGTATGACTATGAAATTTACTCACCATGAATACTTTTCTCATGTCTTCTGAGAGCGTCCTTTCTGCAAAATAAATTGCCACAAATAATACAATTAAATTGCTCAATTTTATTATGCCGCTTTAAATGCCTGGTGAAAATGTCTTTCCGCGAAAAAGTATATTCACACTGTTCGCACTTAAACATTTTGAATATGAACAAAATATACAGATAAAGAGATAGCTAACCTGAGACAATGACTGTCAAATCGTTACTACCGCATTTAACAATGATCAAGCCAAATAATAATAATTTTTGTACACATTTCAAAATTCAACGTTTCCAAGATTTTTGCTTAAATGCTGTCTTAGCAATTTTATACCCCCCTCGTATGACGATGTATTTCTTTCTCTTAAACATGATACCTAAGCTATAGTGCACTGTTAGTGCATTTCTGAACGCTCTTGCTTAAAACAATTATTTTATCTTTTTTAAAAATCGTTTTATCATTTCTTTTTTTCAAATGTCGTACAACAACATCAAAGAATCTACCATCAATACACAGGACATTTCAACAGGATTTATTGATTTATAGCAAATGGCGAGTTGGATATAATGGTCAGTTTAATTACGTATATATCATATTATATATATATATAATTAAAAAAAAAATAAATTTTGTAGCTATCAAATACACCAAGACGGGTTTATTACAGTAATTATTCAGCCCAGAAGAAAATATTTCAGTAGATGAAGTTAGTATGTCATAATATTGTTTAATATTGTAGCACTTACCTTACCGACGTTATATTATGCTGTTATAGACTAGGAACGATGTTAACCATATATCTGAAGATTGTGTTCATCAACACCGAACAATTGGTATGTTCATTTTATTATTGTTTTATTCATTTTGTATAAAAATATTTACTATTATAGATAAACCAATCAAGTCGACTTTTGGGGCGGTGAAGAAACCAACGATGTATGTCTTGAAGCAATAGAAAAATATTTGGGGCGAAGACTTTGTAGAAGATGACAAAATGCTGTTAGAAGTTTGTATTGAATATTGTACCTAATATATACTTGTAAAATAAAAATTCATAATAATTAAAAAAAAAAACTATTGACATTGTTTATTGATCTATTTACATATATCTATTTACATTATTAAAAATGTTCATCAGATGATACTTCAGGTGAATATATTTCAGACATTTCTTCGTCGTTTTCGTCACTACTATAACTAATATTTTTAATGTTAGAAAATAACAATATTATTCATTATAATATTAAACTTACATTATTTCATCTATCATCCTGAAAACTTCATTCAAATCCGTTGGTGGAGGTCTAACTTGTGGTAATGGTTGTATATTAAAACTAAACAACAAATATGGTAAATAATAATAATGATTATTCAAATTACAATAAACTTACGGCATAAATAAAAATGGTATATCAAATTCATTTTCCTGAATTACGTCGTTCGAATCCCAGAGTATTAATAAACCAATAAAAAAACATCGCTGTTAAGGAATACATTGTAAATAACTCGTGTACCTTTTTTTTGTAAAAACGTATGTGCATACTGATTTAATAAGGTAATGTATCATTATTTTAATTCATATTGAAATGGAAGGGATTTTAAGTATGGGAAATGCTGGATAACAAAAAAAAAAAAAAAAAAATTATGTATATATATATATATATAAGTGGTAACGGTAATGCTTAATAAACAATTCCATGCAGAATCTTTGACCACCCTGTTGCATATATATAAATTATAAAGGTAATATATGTGTGTTTAGTGTGCTCGTAGTGTATATAGTACATACGTATAATTATGGATCAGAGGTGTTGTAGTGTTGTGACGACTGCACGATCTTTGGTTGGGGAGTAGTGGTGGTACGGGTGGCGGTACCTTGGGCGAGTGGTAGGTCGCGGGGGTGGCGGTGGCGGTGGCGGTGGCGGTGGCGGTGGCCTGATCTATGGCTGAGCGGTGTGTAGAGGGGGTGGCGGTGGCGGCGGCCTGATCTATGGCTGAGCGGTGTGTAGAGGGGGTGGCGGTGGCGGTGGCGGTGGTGGCGGTGGCGGTGGCGGTGGCAGTGGCGGTGGCGGTGGCGGTCCTAGGATCGGCAAATGTATACTACTGGTAAGAATTTTAGATAGCATGCTATTTGTTGTATAATATACAAGTACATGTAAGCATGGGCGCCCATTGGGAGGGGCAAGGGGGGCACCTGCCCCCCCTGTACAAAAAATATTAAAAACTTGTAACTCAATAAATATTACCATAATATAATTATTATCTTTACATTTGAGAATTTTTTATTTTGACCCCCCCTAAAATTTTACTTATGGGGCGCCCATGCATGTAAGTACATGAGCATCACTAGAGACACATTTTTATAATAAAATGTTAAAAGAACTTATGCACATTAAGACAAGTACTCGTTTCAACTAGGTATTCATTATATCTACTTATTATTTATTGCACTCTTATTAAAAATAATTCATACTATTACTAGTTACTAAATATAGGTGCTGACCTAATTATTTGTAATTAGGCCTTACTTATTTTAATTTCATTTTGTTAGTTTTTTTTAGTAAAGTAGGTAGTGTACTAGTATAGTTAATACCTATACCTAGTATTTTATTGAGGTATCAAAAGTATATCTTATGTGCCTATGTGTAAAATGTAAATAATTACTTCATAATGTTGACTGTTTTAAATATTATCATTACCTTATATTATTATTATTATTATTTATAAATTATTGTTTTTTTGTTTTTTTTTTTTATTGCTTCACTTTATGTATCTGTAATATCTACTATTAATAAAGTTTTATTAATCCAATGTATTTTACTTAATACATTCAGATAATTTTAGTAAAGCATGGCACCAAAAATTTATTGAAGAATCGTCAGCTACAGAAAATGAAGATATGGATGTTACAAAAAAAAAACAAAACAAAAGCAACGATAGCAGTGACTCAGATGAGAGTGATAATGAAGGTAAATTAATTTTCATATTATAATTATTATTTTAGTGAATTTATGATTAAGCTATTTTTTTTTAACTGTCCATGTCATACATAATGTTTAGACAATAGTGGTTTCTATATTGTGGAAAAGTCTAAAAGTCCATGTGTTGACTTACAAACAGTAAACACATGCTCATCTATATCTTCTGTATATAATATGCTACCACCAATACTATCATCAAATATTCTCACACAAATAGATGATTATTCTGAAAATGCAGAGGCAACGACATCAAATTCGACCCATTCAAACACTACTGTTTCGGAATTACAGGTAATTATTATAGGTTCTTATTAAAATGTTGTTGTTCTGGAATACATTTTTAATTAAATATTGATATTTCAACTAGATATTTACTTATGTAGTTATTTAGATTTTAGATACAATATAATATTTGATTTTAACTAATGATAATTGATAAATTATTTAGACTATCAAGTTACATATCTATAGGTATTTTAACTTCAATTTAATAGAATTTATTACTTACTATTTATTAACATAGGTATTAATGTTTATATACTAAATATCTTGGTCTATTATGGGTTAATAATATCCTTTATAATTATGTAACATAAATTATTGTTTTTCAGCCTAGTATAAATACCAGTCACTTCCCCATGACTACAAGTTCTTATACTCCTGGTAATAATATTACATTAAATTATTTTATAATCATATTATAGGTATTATTTCTATTTAGTAATTTATTATTTGATTATTTGATATATTAATAGGTTTTGATGATTTAAACCCAAAATTAATTGAAGTTCTGAATAACTTATACAGAGAAAATATTGCTACTAATCTTATGCTTAATCGTGTGATGGTAGAAGTTGAAGGAATTGAAGCGAATCTCAAAAATAAAAACCTGAATACTGATTCTACTATATATCTGGATACTGAGTTTTTAACACTATTCCCAATTAATAGTACAAATGGCTTCAATCTGATAGAGAATCAAATCCAGAACTCATCAGATTTTGTTTCAAAATTGGTTCGATACTCATTTACAATTACATTTGAATAAATACCTATTAATTTTTTTTTTATTTAACAAAAGGAATCATTTTTAAAGTCAGTTGGAGGTACTAATCCCAAAAATCATTTGAATAGAGTTTTGGCTAAAGTTTTCACCAATGAATTTGGAATCAAGTGTTCTTGGACAGGTCGTGGGCAGAAAATTGAAATAAAAATTGGAGACTCTCATTTAATTATAATCATTAAAAGTAATAACTTCACTACATATACTTGGTCAAATAATATAATTTATTGAACAATGAACATAAATTACTGAAACTAAGTAATTTTATAACTGTCTAAAATATATTATTTGATTGTAAAAATACATAAATAATTCATTTTTTAACTTTTTAAATTTTAAAATCATTAGAAGTCATCAAAGATGTTTCAACAAGCTTGTTTACAGAATCTGACTTTGACAAGACAGTATCAGATTGGTTAAGACATGCCAATACTCGACATAGTAGAGCTCTAAACATTTGATTATTTTCAACCAATGTTATGTTATAATTTGTACAATAATAATTTTTATTTAAATAATAAAATAAGTCACAGACAAAATGTTGTTATTACCTGCAGGCTAAAAACTAAAGTTTTTTTTTTAAATAAAAGTAAAATTGAAAACAGTTGTTTTGATTTAATTTAGTATATTTTATATAATTGTATGTGAACAACAGCTCAATATAATAAAAAAACTAATAAAAAATTTGTTTTCTGTTATTTTCACTATAATTGTTATTTTTTTTTTTTTATACATTTCCATTTTGTTTTAGACTACAACTAATCTAAAAAAGAAACATATTGCCTCAATATCAAAGCGCCACTTTAAAAGAATTTTGAAGAATGAAAAAGAAAAATGTGTTATCCAAGTAGAAAAACAAAAAATGATGGAAAACGTTAATATAGGCAATACAATTATTGCTGATATACCAATTTTCAACAGTAGTCATGGTACTTTTGACAATACATCAGAAATGGTTGATAACAATCTTCTAAATTTGAGTAAAGACTTATCTGGTATTCAAACATTAAATGTAACCCAAAATACTTTAAATTCATGTATTGAAGACATATCCGAGAATAGTAATACAAATTTATTGGATAAGTTAAGACATTGGGTCTTAGAATATAAAATTTCACATAATAGTTGTAATTCACTCCTTAATATAATGAGGTCGGAGGGATTGAAAGTACCCAAAGATGTGCGTACTCTAATAAGAACACCTAAAATGCATGAAATTTGTAATATGACTAATGGTACTTACATTCATTTAGGCTTTGAAAATATGTTAATACCAGTTTTAGAGTTATATCATAATAATGTAGGCATATCTGACAACAATTTAAAAATAGGGATTAATATTGATGGTTTACCTTTGGTAAAAAGTTCCAAAAGTCAAATATGGCCAATTTTAGTTTCTATTTTAAATTTTAAGGAATTGCATACTAATGTTTTTCCTATTGGTATTTTTCATGGTTACCAAAAACCTCAATCGATTGAAGAATTTTTTAATCCATTTGTTTTGGATATTTTAAAAGTATTAAAAGATGGTTTGTATGTATGTGGAAAATTGTTAAATGTAGAGATATCAAATATAGTTTGTGATGCCCCAGCAAAATCCTTTCTTTTAAATGTAAAGAGTCATAATGCTTATTTTGGGTGCACATCATGTGTGGAGGAAGGAACTTATTTACAAAACCGTGTATCTTTTCTTGGGACTGAATCAAAATTAAGAACTGATGAATCTTTTCGCAAACAATTAGATGATGACTATCATAAAGGGGATAGTCCGTTACTGAATTTACCAATTAATATAACTGAAGTAGTATGTCTTGATTACATGCATAATGTTTGTCTTGGAGTGACAAAAAGATTGATAGAATTTTGGGTTAGGGGTAAAAAAGACATTAGATTAGTTGATGAAAAAAAAAAGCAAATAAACAATGAGTTAATAAAATTAAGAACATACATGCCTTCTGAATTTGCTCGGTTGCCAAGGTCTATTGATGACATTGAATATTTTAAAGCAACAGAATTGAGAAATTTTGTCATGTACACTGGTGCAATTGTCTTGCAAGGTAAATTAAAAAAAGCTTTTTATAATCATTTTATGCTTTTAGTATTTGCTGTTCGTATTTTAGCATGTGCTGAAACTTGTCAGACGCTCAATGATATAGCTTCTCAATTATTGAAAAAATTTGTTACTGATTATGCTACCTTATACGGTCAACATTTAATATCCTACAATGTTCATAGTTTGATACACCTACCTATGTTTTCAATGATACATGGACCACTTGATAGTTTCAGTGCATTTAGGTATGAGAATTACCTACAATATATAAAGAAATCTTTAAAGTCTACAAAATATCCATTACAGGAAATATTAAATAGAATTGTAGAAAAGCAAAAAACTGATAACTCTAAGTTTGATCTCTACCCCCAGATACCCCATTTAAGCAAAGAAATCCATCAACATTCACTATCAGTTTTAGAATTATCTGATACAGTTTATAGAAAATATAGTTTAATAAGAACAAATACAACTATAGATACATTAAAAGAAAAGGATAAATACTTCATGTTAGATGATAATGCATTAGTCTTAATGGTTAATATTGTTAAGTCTAAAGACAATTCTATAAAATTTTTTGTTAAAAAATACCTAAATTGTAAAGAATTTTGCGATGGACCTGTTATTTCTTCCTTAGTAATTGGCATGTACAAAATAAAAACTGATGAAATATCAGATATATATTGTGTAGATGAAAAAAATTTAAAACATAAATGTTTTTGTGTTAGTGTAGGTAATAATTTAGCAATTATGATAACATTATGCCATGAAATAAACATGTAAAGATAAATAAAAAGTATAATTAAAATTAATATGCTGGTATTAAAATTAGGTAAGTAGGTACCTATTAGTTATTGCTTACTTAAATATTTTAACTTCTTATGTTTGTATATTTGTACATTAGTATTTAGTTTTTTTTTTATTGTAATAATATGTAATGCATTAATACCTATATAGTATGATTACCTATCTTATTAAATTGTTGTCTATTGGCATTAATATTTAAATTGTTTTGTCCTCTACATTTAAAATGTTATGTTTATAATAAATAGGTACCTACATAATATTATGTTACCTACATCTTACATGCAATAAAATAAATATATTATATATTATTGAAACTTGAGAGTATTTTTCTTTTGTACATTTTTATCATAATCTATTATATTGTGCATTGAAAATGTTTTGTATCTATTTAAAATACAATTTTAGGTAAGTAATGTACTTAAATGTGTGTTATTTTCACATAATAATACTCCCCGGCCTCCGCTGCTTAGTCCTTAAACTATCATCTCTAAACTCAATATTGTGAAAATGTCATTACCCAAATAGAACAATTATACACACATTTTCCAATAGGCAGTCGTGGTTAGGTAGGTTAAGGCGTTCCCCACTTAGGTAGTTAAAATCATGATTCTCCGTTGTACAAGTTCAAAACCCAGTTCAGACAGATTATTTTTACACTTTTTTCTCGTTTTATTAAGTATTGATGTTGATTAATAACATCTATGTAACATCTACTAATTGTAAGATAGATGTTTCTAGAACGTTTTATTTATAACATCTCAGAGATGTTGGTACGATGTTACAAAATATGTTATGTAAACATCAATGCAACTCATATGAAACGTCATCAAATTTGGACAACGGCAGTTACCACAACATCGGCGCAACGTAAAAGTAACAATAAACGCAATGTTACAAGTTGATTTGAAACATCTCTGAAACGTTTATGTGACCGAATATTGCACAGTGGGAAGTTAATACAAATTACAAGTACACTGTACACAACAATATTCTCAACTAGTAATTACTGTCTACTGACAAGTGACAACAATACAACTCACTACTCAGTCACACAGACGACAAACGACAGACCACGTTTATTGTTTTAATTTCTATTGCTTTTTTTGTTACTTTCCACTCATGTTTATAATTATAATAGTGTGTAAGTCTTAACTTATTGCCGACTGCCGTTATTGTTAAAATATTTATCGTTATAAAATGTCGTACGGTGGAAGGAAACGCGATAACGTTTGGAGCTATTTCACACAAATTAATGGGCAGAAGTGTAAAAGAGCTGTTTGTAAAAATTGCAAGGTAGAGATGTCGGCATAAGTAATCCGGATGAAAGACCACATTTCAAAAACATGTGCTGGGTATATTGAAAGCGAAGATGGGCCATTGGCAAAGGATGTACCCACTAGTGATGAAGGGCAATGTGATCAAGCTGATTTTGGTATGTATTATTATTTATTTTGCATTTTGATTTATACTTTTTACATGTATATTATGTTACTATTTTTTTTTTATCAAGGAATTGTTGCTAGACATTATACATACAATTATCTAATCTACTATAATATCAAGATATTAGTCCATTAGTCGGTACTCGGTGGTCCCCCCTGGAATTTTTTTCCCATTTTAAGCCCTGGATTGCTTAATACCTATTTATGTAATATTTTAAGTGTTTTAATTTTTTAAAAGTCTAAATTAAATGGTTATATATTTAAAAAAAAAATGGCTATAAGTACCAATATAAAAAAAAATTTAAAAGTTAATTTATTGGTAGGTACTCTTTGTTATTATTTCTTGTGGGGGACGGGGGCCACAAGTTCACAATTTATAATACCTATTATAACTATTATACAGGTAAATTCAGATTAATAAAATTTAACTGTTTTTCGATTTTAGAATTACAAAATTAAACTAATTAAAACTTTAATGTAGGTGACAATAATTGTAGAATTATAGATATAATGATTATTTTTTGCAGCCAATCAGTTATTTTAAAAAAAAATTATTTAAGGATTGGTTTGTTTTGATGTCCACTTGTAGTTTGTACTTTATATAATGTTGGTCCTATATCCAGATATCCTACTGCTTACTAGTAACTAGTAAGTAGATTGAGTATATTTTCTGTGCAACTTTAATATTATTTTATACTATTTAGTATTTAGTAAATATAATTGAAAATTAGTACCTACCTAAATAAACACCTACTTTTTATTTATGGAAATCTGTAAGTAATAAATAAAATTACAAATTATGTTTTAGATACCTTATACAGTCATCAACCAGTGTTTGAAAAATCAAATCATAGCTTGGGTAATTACTCTGGTGATCATATTAGTTCAACAGGATCAACTAGTACAATTATTTCTACACAAACTGAAGAATATTCTGATTATTCAACAGACCTTATACCAAACAATACATTGAAGCGTAAGTTAACAAGTTCTAAACCACAATTACATCTGGATAAGTTTGTTGTGAAGACATCTGTTGAAGATGCAAAAAAATTGGATAATCAGATTGCACGTTTTATCTATGGAACAAATTCACCTTTCATCGCTGTTCAACATCCTGAATTTTGTAAGTTAATACACATGTTACGGCCAGGTTATACACCCCCTACACGACAATATATTGCTGGAACTCTATTAAATAATGTTTACACTGATTTAAAAAATGATTTAAAAAACAAGTTGAATGCGAAAATGGTATGTCTTGCATTGGATGGATGGTCAAATGTACATCATGATTCAATTGTATGTGTTTGTGTAACTGACATTAGTGACGGTCTTGTATATTTAGTTGATACAATTGATACTCAAGACAATAGTCATACTTGGGATTACTTACAGAGTTTAGCTATCTCATCAGTACAATACTGTAAAAGTCTTGGTTGTATTGTTGGAAGCCTAGTGACTGATAATGCTGCAAACATGCATAAGATGAGATCTAATTTGGCCATGAACGATGATACTTCAGTTAATAATATTATTACCTATGGTTGTTCTGCTCATTTACTTAATCTCTTAGCAAAAGATATTGAAGTCAAAGGTGTTAAAAGTTATATAAAAAAAATTATCAAATACTTCAAATATTCGCATTTTTTTAGTGCAAAACTGAAAATGGCAGGTGGAAAGAAACTAATTTCACCCCAAGATGTACGTTGGAATACAATGGCCGATTCTATTTAATCGTACCTTGAGAATTGGTCAATAATCCATAAAATATGCACAGATAACCGTTCAGCAGTTCAAAGTGATATACTTACATCTGTTGAAGATATTGCAATGAAAAATAGAGCTCATGAATATTTAATAAAACTAAAAAAAATTGCAAGCGCATTGGATCGTGTTCAGTCAGATAATTGTACAATAAGTGAAGCAACTAGTATTTGGTTAACTTTACAAAAATATTTTGAAAACCAAGTTTTTGATGCAGATATTTTACAAAACGTTTCTAATCGATTTTAATTAGCAATAACTCCTTATCATTTGCTTGGTTATATTTTGGATCCTAGATTTAAAGGAAAATATTTAAATCAAGAACAAATGGATGAAGCATTAAATTACACCAATGCATATCATCCTACTGTAATGGCAGAAATCATAACTTATCAAGCCGAAGGAGTACCATTTTCAAAATATTTATTTGAAGAACAAACAGTTGCAAAGATTTCTCCATTAATATGGTGGATGTCATTAAAGAAAAATATATCATCTGATTTATTCTACTTAGTAAAGCAACTGTTTACTGCTGTAGGATCATCTGCAGGAATTGAAAGATTATTTTCAACTTTTGGATTAGTACACAGTAAACTAAGAAACCGTTTAGGTGTGGAAAAAGCTAGTAAACTAGTATCAGTATTTAAGAGTCTAAATACTATTCCTAAGTCAACAAGTAGTGATATTGACTAAGTAATAGTTATTTTAATATTTTAGAATACATACAAATTCTATTACCTATTATTTATTACTTATTAGTATTACCTAACTATTAATGCCTAATTTTTTTATGTTTTAAAATTCAAAAACTGTTATTTGATGTTTATATTTTATATACCTACTAGACCAGGGGTCACCAATTAATACATTCCGTGGGCCACATTAAGAATTCAGAAAATGTTTGAGGGCCATAGAAATTCGAAGTACATAATATTTATTATAGTATGCTGATTAAGTTAGGTTACATATTAAATTATTGGCTTTTTCTCTCATTGTCTGCGGGCCGGTTAAAATTCATCCACGGGCCGGTCGCGGCCCGCGGGCCGCCATTTGGTGACCCCTGTACTAGACAGTAGATACTAGTTGACCATTATAATTTGTAACATTGTTATCTTTGTTATGGGCTACGAGATATCTATAAGATATCTACGAGATTACAAGGCTAAGTTAGTATGACCATGCCTCGTGTCAAGGGTAATGCGGATGCTACTATGACCATGACACGTGTCGGGATAGTAAGCGCACCAATAATTACAGTGCAATAATGATGCATTTGAGATGTTATTGCACATTCTCAAATTCGTGTCCGAATTTGCAACAACAACAACAAGGACACCTGGTTTTACCCAGAAGGCGACAACACGACGTAAACAAGAGACGCACCACAATATATAAGGGAGCCCGAAGACCAGCAACGGCAGATGTACCAAAGCTATCAACAACTGAGCACTTTCACGTCACTCAGCCACTTATTTATTTGTTACATGTATTTTGTTTGTATGCAATAAAACATATTACGTTATTAAGTTTAACTTTCATTCAAATTAAACATTTGGATTCAAATCTGATACTGGCACGCAACATCTTATCTTAAGGGGCCTGGTCGTGACTATTTAATAAGGGGCAACATTCAGGCAATTTGTAAGCTCGTCGCCGCCGCTCGGTGCCTATGTGTTAGTCGTAAATGATTATTAGTGTGAGTGTGGTCCATATTCTATAGTCTATGGTATGATCGGATCCGTGTACAACCACCCACTCCCCCAACCTATTAGACAGACGTCGTTTTCTGAAAATTATTTAATAATTAATAATTATTATTATTATTATTACTAAAATAATATCCGTAATCGTTCGTTCACAACGAACCCTTATTCAAATATTATTATTATTGCTTATTCAATTTTACTCGTATTTACGATCTAATTTTATTCAAATAGTGAAGAAAGTGAAGGACAAAGTTTGTTATTTTAATTTTTATTGCAATTTTCGCATTCTTTTTTGTATTTATTATGGACGGTAAGTACAGAATTAAAAAAAAAACTGTAGTGGCTTATAGGAAGAAGAAAGGTGGAAAGAAAATCACGTAAGTTATACTTCCACTTCTAAGTAAAAATGTATGGTCATCGGTTGGTTGGTATTTATACCTATAATAAATTTATACATCGTTTAGCAAACGCGTTCAAGGTAATTTCACCACCAGCCCTGCGACTGACAAAAATACTCCAAACACAGATGAATCAAAGTAATTATAATTGTCTTTAGATTTATTTTTATCTGAAATGTAAATATATAATATATATATTATATATATAATAAAGTAAGTATACCTATATTTTTTAACTATATTATTATGTTTACAAAAGGAAAATGCTAACTAGTACCTGTAGTACTTCAGTTGATATATCATGTGATGAAGAGCCAAATAAGTAATCATTTAATTTAATTTTAGATTTTGAGCGGAGCAAATGACCAATGAATAATATATAATATATTATTATCGATTTTACAATAATGTGGATTTTTCTGAGAATTTTTTTTTGAGATGTCGATAAAAAAATTTTGGGTGCCCAAAAAACTTGAAAATTGAATACAAGGTTTCACATAAGTTGTTCTAATTGTAGTTAAAAAAAAAAAAAAATCAAAAATCGTTAGTCCATTTTTCTTTTATAAGCGTTTATAATAATTCAAACTTTACGAAATATGTCAAAATAGCAAAAATTTGCAAATAATTTTGTAGTTGACAAAGCATAAAATTGTTTGTGTTTGTATCTAAGGTTAAAAAATTCAATACTAAGTTTTCCATAAGTTTTCCTTTAAATATAGATTTAGAAAAAAATCGAAATGTTAAAATAGGAAAAATGTTATGAGCATATGAATTTTAAATTTTTACAAAATTGCGTAACGATAACGATTTATCCACAAACGGTTTTAAATATTTGTTATTATTCAAAAAGTATAAGTCGAAGTTACTTGAAAAATTCACCAGTTATTTAGATTGGCATTTTATTTACATTGATTTAATTTTTAAAATATATTTCGCTTATTTTAATGCTTTTTATATGTATTTGAAATATTCGTTTTTTTTTTTTTTTTATAAATATCGAAAATATAGTTTTGACCTAATCAAAATAGTTGAAAATGTAATACAAAGTTCCTCATATGTTAGTCTTATAGTGCTTCGTAGGTATAGTTCATACAATAGCTATGAGTTGAAAATTTAATACAAGATTTTCCATAAGTATGACTTACGATAATTATTATAAAAGAACTTAAATTATGTCGATGAAAAGATAACATAAATAAAAAAAACACAATTATCATTGTAAAATCAATAAATGCATCGCTCCACTCTTTTTTCAAATATATATTATTTATTTGAAATTAAAATTTAATTGTGACGATAAAATGTTATCATATTAATAGATACACTATAGATGGTCGGCGGGTGATGGACATCGGATATGTATTCAAAAAAATCGCTATTATAAAACATAAACCATTTGATTGCACTTTTAGTGATTTAGTACTAACGGGTGAACGCAAAATTGGATGGTATAGTGAATTTCACTTTACCTGTAGAGTTTGTAGAATAAAAGAAACTATAGAATCTGAAGATCCCAATAAATCATCGATGAATGTAAATTTAACGGCTGTAACAGGGGCTGTAAATTCAGGCCAAGGTTACTCTCAACTTGACATTTTAACTGCTGTGTTAAATATGCCTAACATGAGTAACCACTTTTATCAAAAGCTACATGGGGAAGTTGATGATTTTACTAATGCTACTGCATGGGAATCAATGAGTTCTACGGCAAAAGAAGAGGCTGAATTGGCAATAAAAGAAGGAGAAGTTAATGATGATGGGGTGCCCCTTATATCAGTTATAGCGGATGGTGCATGGTCAAAACGAAGCTACCGTAGTAATTACAACGCTCTTTCCGGCGTAGTAAGTTAAAAATACACATTTTATAATTAATAAATGTGACAGTGCTATGTGAATTATTCTTATAGGGCTGTATTGTTGGGGCAAAGACAAAAAAAGTACTATATTTAGGGATCCGAAACAAATATTGTTCTGTTTGCGTAAAAGCTCAGGCGACATCCAAAGAACCGACCACACACAAATGTTTCAAAAACTGGCAAGGAACGTCAACATCTATGGAGTCAGATATAATTCTGGAGGGCTTCAAAGAAAGTATATCCATGCACAACTTGATTTATAACAGGTGAAAATAATTTATAAGGAATATTATACTAAATATAGTAGGGAAATATATACATATTATATAGGTTTTTTTTATAGGAGTTCCAAAATTCAGTCAAACTTTTTTTATATTATATTAAATGCATGTATTTTAAATTTTAAGGTACATGAATTTTATTTATTTAATTAATCAAATAAGTTTAAATTTCAAACATCAAAAATAAAATAATAATACAATTATTGCATTAGGTACCTCCATACCTAATTTATTATATATAAATACATGTATAGTGTATACGCATTATAGTTTTAATAACAATAAATTTACATATGAATTACAACGCACAACCCATCGGCGCATTTCACTAAATTTTGAACCAGGCTGCAATAAAAACTAGAAAAAATAAGGGTGTTATGTCTAAAAATATGACATATGACATAAAATAATAATATAAATTATTTCTCATAGACTTATTGGGGATGGAGATAGTTCTGTTACAAAAAAATTAAACGTGGCTAAACCCTATGGACCAGGACAACCGATAAAAAAAATAGAGTGCAAAAACCACTTACTGAGAAACTATTTAAACCGTATAAAAGAAATGACGACAAAACGAAAAAGTACAAGTGGCGTGGTTGTTCCTGGTTTTCTTCGAAAATTATTAAATAACAACAAACTAAGAATTTGGTAAATACAGTTTTAGAATGTAGATGGAAGAGTCTTGATGATAGTTAGTTTTTTGTTTAGATATGGATTAACAAAAGCAATAGACCACTGGAAAGACATGCCAAATCTAACCCAAAATCAAAAAATACGATTTTTGAAACGTGACATAGACAATGGTCCTTTTCATGTTTTTGGTTGTCATACAAATTGTGATCCGTACGTATAATGGATTAGAGAGCATTAATTATAATTTTTATTTTTATCTTATTACTTTATAGATATTTTTGTAAAGCTGATTCCACTTCCCAAAATTATGTCCCTGAAATGGAGGCATGTGGATTGTGGCAAGACATAATTGCTGCAAAAAATTTGGTGGCTTTTCACGCAGACAGCCTTATTCAGAACTTGAATAATAATTTTGTAGAATCTTACAACAGCGTTGTAGCAAAATTTGTAGGTGGAAAAAGAGTAAACTATTCCCTGCGAGGTAAATAAAATATGATTTGAAAATTAAACGTTGATAATTTTAATATATGTAATGTGTATGGTGTATGCAGCGAATAGGTAATATGTATAATAAGAGTTTTTTTTAGGTTCATACAACACTCGATGTATGACAGCAGTTTCATCGTTTAACTTTGGCCCAGAGTACATGCGAAAGTTGTTTAAACAGGCAACTAAGGAAAGTCCTGGAAAGTTTACCAAACGATTCATTTCAAAATTATTAAAGAACAAGACCTACGCAAGAACTCCAAAAAATAGACTCAACTTTGAGCAAAAACAGTATATTATTATAATATATAAAATAATAATAATTAATGATATATAAATTTGTACATAATATATTATCATTTTAATGATAAACTATATTTTTAATTGTTATTTTATGAATATTCTCAGTCATTTGTATTACTTTTTAAAATATATTTGGTTTAGGTTACAGAGCAAAAATTTGCGGGGCCCGATACTGATTACGGCGATCTGTGTAATGAGTTGGGTTGTGAAGAGCTTTCGCTTTCAGCCGAGGAAGTGGAAGAGAAAAAATTAGAATTCTTAACTTCTTTAAAAAAAAGCGTAGAAGAAATTCATGAAGTCGAAAGAGCTACAATAGACCAGGTTAGAACAATAATACAAATTTATTTTTATACTATTATTATTATACTTTAACACTATACAAATTTCATGAAAAAAAATTGTTTGTATTTTTTATTTCTTTTTATTTATAAAATGTTTATGTTTGTTGTTATAGGTCAAAAGCGACATTTGGCATAAAGAGCGGAAATTTAGACTAACTGCCTCAAATTTTGGACGGGTATGCAAGCTAAGACCCAACACCCCCAGAACAAATATTGTAAAATACATGTTATACGGCGAAGTGTTCACACCATCAACTCCCGCATTGAGGTACGATTACAAAATATTTATTTAGTCAAATTCAATTGTATAGGTAGAGGTACCTACACAAAATTTTTGTTTATAGGTATGGAATACAATATGAGCCCATGCCCAAAAAAGATTTTGAGCTGAAGTTGGGATTAGAAGTATTTCCAGCGGGTCTATTTATAGATGAGATTTCAAGTTTTTTAGCTTGTTCTCCTGATGGGTTGATAGGAAATAAGGACTTATTAGAAGTAAAGTGTCCTTATAGCGCTAAAGATATGACAGTCATCGAGGGTGTTGAACAAAAAAAAATCAAATTTTTGTCGGTCAATGACTCGGGCGAGTTGCAATTGAAAAAGAATGATATCTATTATTACCAAGTGCAGGGTCAATTGCATGTGGCTAATAAAGAAATTTGTTATTTTGTAGTTTGGACACCAAAAGGTAAGTATCATAATAATATAACATCCAAACCTAATAAAGTTGTTACATACAATTACATGTTATATTTCTATTTAGATATTTTTATAGAAAAAATTGAGCGAGATGACGAGTTTTGGACAACTAAAATGGAAAGTCAATTGGTACAATTTTACAAAAAATATTTACTGGCTGAAATAGTGCAGCCAAAAATACTAATATTAAAATGTATATATTATTTTATGAATGTAAATACATTTACTGTAATGTGAAATATTTTACTTATGTGTTACTCATTATTATTAATTTATATTTTTCGTTTTTGTGATCCTTTTTTTCCTTTTTTATTTGTACGTACAAGTGTACAACTTACATTATATTTTTATTTATCAACGTTTTAGCGCTTGATAGGTATGGTTGATTAAATATATCGATGTATATGTGTTTTACCATTATAAGACTATTCGATGCAATGATTACATTGAAAAATTGTTGTTTTCCAATAATATTAGGACATTCTAATGTAGGTATTTTAACTATTTAGAAGTGTAAATATTATACAGAAAAGTGAGTGGAAACTTGGAAACGAATGTCGTATATTTACATTATATACATTACAATATATATTTAATTTTATATTAGTAGATTAGTAGATAAGATAACGTATTTGTAGACCGTATAGATTATAGAGTAAATAGTAATAGATATTACTCTATGGTAGACCGCTAGGACGGCGTAGTGCCAGTAGCAATAAGTGGAAGAGTCCACGGGTCGCGGGGTTACCTACGCACGCGCATGCACAAGTCAACGTAATCGCCAGACAGAAAAATTACAAGCGTTAATTTTTCCTAAAAACACATTTTACAGGAAAAACTCTCACACCTTGTAAATTAGTCCGATTTTCGTGATTTTTTTTTTGTTAGATAGAGGAAGATTTTTTACAGGGCGCATAAGACTTCGATTTTTGATTACGTTGCTAAAAACAAAAAATAATACAAAAATTAAAAAGTTGTAAAAATGGATTAAATTCAAAACGGTAACATACGATTTAGAAAAATAATTTTGAAAATCCAAGTCCAATGCGCCCTAAAAGAAGTCTTGGTCTATCTAACAAAAAAAAAATTACGTAAATCGGACTAATCAATGAGGCGTGAGAGTTTTTCCCGTAAGGCATGTTTTTGAGCAAAAAAACTGGTCGCGCGCAGGCCCCTTAATATAATTTTTTACTTAACTGGTTGTAATAATAGATGGGCAAATTTTAATTGAAATTTATTTGCTAATGTTAATGTAATATTTTTTCGGGATGTTGTTGATCTGGCATACATTTTCATTTCTCTATGTTTTCCTTCAAACCGAAAACACCAATACAATCGAGAAGGCCCTGAATATTCAATGACAGTTGGGTAATGTACTAAGAAATGATGTTTCGGTTTTAGGGTGTCATTGAAAAGCATATTATACTGATAGTTGTGTGTTGATATTAACTGTTTAAGATAACTTATTGCATCTGCATTAAAAGTATATGATAGCAAGATATCAACCATTTTGAGCAATATTAAAAAAAATGACCAAACCTCGTCATGTTCTGGAACCAAATCTCCTATCATAAGTGGAAAAAAATGTATAAATGTCATTACTTCCCTAGCAGACATTTTTAAATGACAATTGTTCAAATGATTAATGGCAATATTAGGAGAGATATTACCAAACTCTATCGGGTCATAGTTAAAATTTGATTTTCGATCATTCAATGTGTCTAAAGTAAATAATTTAGCTGTGTTGATAAAATATTTAATTAAATGACACATATCATAATGACAAACACCCTTATACAAATCATGCATAATATTCACACAAAAGTTTGGAGTTACATGAAAACTTTGAATTGTATTTAATATTGATTCTTTGTAAATTCCTGTTTCAGAAAAGTTTTGGGTTGCAATGTCTGTATTATAATTATCAATATTTCGGATACAACTTATATCTTCTTCATACATTTGTTTAGACCTTAATTTATCGACTTTACAAAAACAACAAAAATAATTAGCAGTAAAAGATTTACAAAATTCTAAAATACTGTTCATACCTAAATTATCACCTAGTACTATAGGTACCTAGAATAAAGTGAACATGAAAACTACCACATTCAGTAACTATATCCAAACCATCATTTTCTAACAAGTTAATTTCGTCAATTAAAGTTTGTAAACAAAGATCATTTAACCAAATGCTTTTAAATCTAAAGATTTTATTAGAGCTGCTAAAAAGATATTAGAAAGTTTTGAACTATTTTCTGCGAGAGGAAAGCTGTAATAAATTGCTGAAATTTGTTGGTACATGGCATGTGAACCTAAAGGATTATTGATTTCAGCATCATCAATATAAAGAAAATATGGAATTAATATTTTGTCACTACTATGTTTAGATATTTTTAATTTCCAAAGTTTACCTTGAACAAAATTAGTTATATTATTGTCATTATTTAGTTCTATTTTTTTAAGCTTATTTAATTGATTTTTAAAATGTTCACCATGCTCAAAATATTTTTTAAACTGAAGTGTTAGTGGTAATAAAGCACCCTTTGTTTGTTTTTCATCATACACGGTCTTACCCAAGTGTTGAACAGGACAAATTTCATTATGAATAGTAAATTGTTTTACTTCAGATTTAAGATCATTTTCAACTAACCATTTCAATAAAATTTATTCGGAAGAACAAAATTGAAAAGGGTTGGACATAGCTGTTAAAATGTGATCAAATTTTGACAAAGATAATGGTTCTTTAACTTCAATTTTAACAACATTTTTTAATATAAAAACCATTGGTGTAAGTAAACTTTTTATTATACCAGATTGAATATTGCTCACGTCTTTTTTGGTAAAATTATTATTATCGTGTAATCCAACAATAAATTCCACAGCAGATTTATAAATAGAATTAATAGCTTTATCAATATCAAATTGTTCTTCGATGATAGAGGTAATACTACTAGTACTTTCAGCTTGATACTGCAAGGGTGTTGGTTCAATGATACTTGTATCTAGAGTTAATGGCGAAGATTCTAAGTGTGATGGGTTGTTAGATTCAATTTCATAAGAAAGATGTTTAATAATCATATGTCTTTTAAAAGACCCTAAACACTGAAATGTTTGTGTACAATTGTTTTTGACACATTTGTAAGTACTATCAGATTTAAGAAAATGGAAAATTTTAAAATGCGTAACTAATGCTTTCCAATTTTGAATATTTGCTTGACAAATATAGCAAATCATTTTATTTTATACAATTTAAATATACATATAGGTACTTACCTGATGATTTGAATTTTGAGTTATACGATTATATAAATTCACAAGCACAACACTAAAAACTTGAAAAAATATATAAAAAATAACTGAAACGTCTAAAACACATTAATACGTATTACGTACGTTTCAGTTGCACTATCGCAAGTCGCAACGATAAAATAATAAAAAATATTATTCCGTGGCTTTCCACGGGCTACAAAGAGTTTGGGTATTATATTATTATTGTCATTTCAACAATTAATTATCATATTGAAAAGACGTATTGTAATGCTTATAAAAAAATTAAAAATCAGACTATATATAGTTTATTATTAGACGGGAAACGATAAACCGTACATGTCATTTTTATCAAATTCTAATTGTTGTTTTGAAAATACATTGTTAATATAACAAGTATTAAATTAATAATTTTGATATTATTATTATCGATTGTACAATTTTTTTTGTTTCGGTGAAAGATTATTGTCGAGATGATAATTGTGGGGCGACAATGCAAAACGTACTATTTGCGTTTTACATATTTTTCAGGAAAGGTCATTTTCTGCTGTGCATTAAATATTTGAGATATACATGTTGTGAAAATGTTTAAAAATAGATAAAAAACTATGAAATAAATTTCTGCAGGTAAAAGTATTTTAAAATGTATTTTTTGTACTTAAATATAACTTTTTAAATTTTGAATTGGATCAAAACGTACTATTTACAACAAATGGTACGTTTTGCTTTGATTAACAAAAATAGTACGTTTTGACCAATATTTTTACAAAACGTTCTATTTGCATAAATTACATTTTACAATAAATATAATTTAATATAATTATATGTTAAGAAATTAAAATACTTTGACTCAACTAAGTGTAATAATATTACACTTACTAGTTACTTATACTTATTCAATTAAGTTTATTTAAATTAAGAAAATATATAACATATAGGGAACCGATGGTAGCATCCATATAGGTGAAAGGAATACAAGTTAGGTATAATATATTTTAATAAAACACTTTTTAATAACTTTTAATTAATAAAAATTAAAACAAGGTAAATAAAAGATTAAAGAACACTTAAAAAAGTAAAAAAAAGAATAATATAATATCAAGTTTTAAATATTTAAAATGTTAAAATTTAAAAAAATAACAAAGTGAATAAAATTTTGAGGAACGCTTTCAGTCTTGAAAAATTAAAATATAGTTAACATATTTTATAACAATTAATTAATATAAAATTATAATCAAACACTTAGTTGAATAAAGCTGCTAGCCTACTAGATAAATATAAAATTATAGGTCAAGTAAATTATTAAGAATCAAAAACTATAATACAATAACTTAATCATTATCTTCATCATACATATTTTCAAAGTCTTCATTTCCAACATCTTCACTATTTTTGAAGATATCTTCATAAAACTGCTTAGAGTCTTCAGGAATAGTAAAGAATTTTAGCAAATTCTTGACATCATTTTGCTTGGGTAACTTTACATGGTTAGTTTTTGGTAGTTGCACAAGCTTTTTGAACAACGTACCAAGATTTGAGTTTCTTTTTATCACTTCGATTTTTGTTGGTATTCCTCCATAGGTTTTGGAAACTCCAACAGTTTTTTCTCCCTTAGTGTATGTATAAATTTTCTGTTCAGTTGATTTAAAATCAAATTTGGTTTTTACCAGATTTTTTACCACACTTTTATAATCATAAACGGAGAAGTCCTGACCATACACTTTTACTGTACAAAACCTTTTAAAAATCTCATAGTATTGAGATGGAGAAACAATTGACTCTTTTTTTCTCAATACTTGTTCGATACGCCCAAATACCCTATCTGGTGGCATATAGCTATGTCCCCTTACCGGGAATATATGATTAATTTGTTTGAATATTGTTGTTCTGTGGTTTATGTAGTAAAGCAATGTTATCATGGTGAACTGGTTTTTGTTTTGGCCTGAACAAGAGTCTGAAAACAGGTTGAGGGTTGTGGGAGGTGATTCCTTTAACATCAGTCGGTTTTCTAAATTTTCTAAAAAATCTATGAGTGATGAACACACCTCATTCGGACCCCTTCCACTTTCACATTCTGTCCATGTGTATAAATAACAGTTTTCTGGACCTTGAGTTGGTGCAGCAATGACGAAAGTTAAATTATACAGCCATACTTGCCTACTATAAAATACCTCAGTAACAGATAATTTAGGCAATGGCTGCGTTTGCATCATGTCAAATGATACAGAAATACTATCAGGTGATTCTTCTTTCAACAGTTCAAAAAACCGTTTTGCACGCCTTTGGTGTACTTTTAGTTCTAGTTCAAGTTCATTTTTCAGATCTTCATCTTTTTCAATTTGAATTTTTGTTAACTGTTCTGTACAAAAAGAACAAATATCTTGCCTTGGATGGCCAAAACTCAAGTTGAACTTAGATGTAAAAATAAATTGGTATTTGCTTAAACTTGCAATGCAACAATTTTTTTTTAATCTATTCATTTTCCAATGAGACCACATAGCTTTAATCGATAGTCCTGGCTGTAAATAACTTCTACCAGTTTCTCTGCGTGTGTGATGACTCTTTCTACATTTAAATGATTTTATATGCTCCTCTATTGACAATGTAACTTCGATCTCTGATGCATTTAAGCGTTTACCACCTCTTTTTTCGCTTGGACTTTGATGATGAACATTAAAATTTTTACATATTATATTGAGTCTTCTTCTAGTAAAAGATGTAATACCACTGAAAGAATGTGCACATACCCTTATCATATCTCCGTTTACATTTGGTATGAAATATTTTGTTGCTACACGGTCAGCTCTTGTAGATTTTTTTTGGTTTGTTCGCTTGGCTTTCCTTACTTCCATCAGTGTCAATATAAATTTATCTTGTTCAACTTTTGATGAAAGGGTGCATAAGTTATTTTTAAATGTCATAATATCTTCATGTGTTAGCTTTAAAATAGAGCATGCCTTGGAGTTTTCATTAACTTCCTCAACATGAGCACAACTTAATAAATAATTATCCGGTATTTTATTCTTCTGAATTTGTTTTTCTTTACGTTTATTTGACTTATTTCTTTTTCTTCCTCCCTCAGTCTCTTTGATAGGATCTGTGTATTCAGGATCTGAATTAATAGAGTTTTCTAAAATCAATTCCATAGCTGGTAAAAAAGAATTATCTATGTCAGGTAAAATATAATCCACATCTGGTGTTTGATCTGCAGTAGAAATTTGTAACAAGGCATTATCCGAAGGAACTTGAATAATAATTGGGCAGCTATTGAGTGTATCATTTTCTTTGAACAATTCCAAAGGAACTAATCCAGGGTTAATAACTACATCCATGTTCTCAATATTTTGAGATGTAATTATTGAGTTAGGAAGTGCAGTGTTATTATTTTCAAAATCAGCAGATATTATTGGCATAGTTCTACGAGAAGCCATAGCTGTATCCTAAAAGAAAAATTTAAAATTTAAAATAATTTTACATTTAATAAAATGTTCATACATGACATAATCTATGTTACATTAACATTTAAAGAATAAGAATATAAGATTGAATTAAATATTTAAATATATGACTTTAATATAATAGTGATGTGTATATTTTGTTTTCTTGTTTCTGTTATTTTAAATTAAACAGTTAAAAATTGTGTAAAATATATTTAGACAATGTTCTTATAATTGAAAATTTTTAAAAATAAAACAACTAATAGGTACTGTATTATGATAGAATACATCTAGTTAAGTTATGAAGTATAATTAAGTTTTTATTTAGAAGTAATATCTATTAAGTACCTATTTATTAAGTTAATGATAACATTAGTGTTGTTAGGAAAATAATATTTTGTACCTATCTACAATTAAATCAAAATATAGTTCTTAATGTACGTCATCCATCAGTATTATTTTAAAGTTTAGTCTTACATGTGATGAAGAAAATTATAAATTAAAATAAAAAAAATTAACTCAACATAATATAATATGCAGTAATTAAGTGCATTACATAATCTTTAATTTTAGTGTTAACTGTTAATTTGTAAAAAATGTATAATAATATATTCCTTTTCAAAAATAGGTTGTTTAAAAATAGTATAAATAATATGCTTAGAAAAATATATTCTTAAAATAATAATGAATTAGTGTTATATCCAATAAAAGCACTGTTGTATTTAAATAGTTTACCATATCTAAGAATATAAACAAAATAATGATACAACTTTTAACTGAATTAAAACCTTATATTTATAAACTTTAATTTAATTTAAATAAAGTAGGTGACTATTATAAAATACAAATACAAATATCTGATACCTGTAGCCATTGTGCACATATCTTGTCATTAGATACAGCTTGTTGTGATTCATAATCATAACTTTTTTTTTTTAATGAACTTACTGTCAGTGGTCCATGATTTGAATCATTGGCAACTAAAATAGGTATCTATAATATAATAATTAGTAATTATTATAATTGCATTAGAACAAAAATGTAGATGACTATTACTACTCTAGACAAAATATACATATAATAAATTAATAAGTTAGTATAAAATAGTAGTTTTCTAATAGGTTAGAAAACAATTTGTATAGGTGTAAGCATTACCTTATTTCTAGCAGTATTAAGAATGTTGATGCTCTGCAGCTTCTTAGCATCAACTACCTGAAGATATGAGTTATAGAAATTATAAAATAGTTATTGATTATTGTATTATAGAATTGGTAGTATACAAAATATTAAAAGTTCTATCATGTTATTTTTTAAATAGTACAATAATACCTATATATTGTTTTACTAGATGTATGTACCTACCTTGTTTTTCGCCTTGTCCATCATCAATTTTATTCTTTTCGACATGGTAAATTATAATAAATTATAATAATTATAAAAAACATTAAGTAAATAGCAAGCTGCAAGAGTAAGGTACTTTAAAAATAGAATATGTGTTATCATAAATGAATTAATGAAATAGTTTCATTGATTAGACCTTATCACTAAGTTTTGGCGCGCATAATAATTAATGTTTCAAAGTTATAAACGATTTTTTTTTTATATAATTTAGGTTAGCACGTAGATAATATGTTAAACAAAATACCTATATCATATATTAAATCTATATAATTTAATAAAATGTAACAATAAAAACAAATTTTAAAACACAGTCGTTTTTGTAAATAGTACGTTTTGCATCAATACATTTTTAGTCCTATACCGTGTACATTGGAAATAGTACATTTTGCATTATGAATGGAAATAGTACGTTTTGGAAAAATTGATGTAATTAGCACGTTTTGACAAATTTTTTTTACTTTTTATTACGGAATCTATAGCAAATAGTACGTTCTGCATCAAACAGTAAATAGTTCGTTTTGACAAAATGTATATGTGTAAATAGTACGTTTTGCTTCAATTTACTATTTTAAAAACGGTTATTGAATGGGAAATAGTACGTTTTTACCTAATCTGATGATGCCAATCGATCCGCCGCCATTTCAAACATATAATTCAATGTATAACTCCATTTTGACAAAAATGCAAATAGTACGTTTTGCATTGTCGCCCCACAATTTGAAGATTATTAATAACTGACAATACCATCTTGTTAATTATACAAATCCCAACTAGCACTAAAATATTCATAATGTGTGAAAAGAATATTCATTTGGCTATAATTGAATAATCATATAATATTCTGGATTCTACTATCAACCTTCTATCAATCTACTTATCTCATCCAAAAATAGCTAAATGAGCCACCTATAATCATTCTATGAATATTATATGCTATTAATAATTCAAAACGAATATTCATTGAATGATTATGATTAATAAAAGAATATTCTTTGGATATTCAAATTGAAAAGAATTAATATAATATAGTAGGTACCATACATAGAATATTCATATGGATATGCTCCGAATATTCTTTTCTTACTCATTTAATATTATATCTATATAGTTATTTACATACATAATAAATATTATATAATATTTACCATATTTTATATATTATTATTTAATTTTATATATACCATATTTTATTAATTAATAAAATATAGAAAACAATAAATAGATAGCTAATTATTTAAATGTTTGTCACCTGTACTTAAATTATATGACTATAAATTCTGTCTTAAGGTAGATTACTATTTATCATATAAAAAACATAATTAAAATTTTTTTATAACTTTATTTAACTTCATATAGTAGAACATTTATTAAACTTCAAAATCTGTTGAAGTTGTTTTTAATCTTTCACTTGCTTTTGTGAGCCAAATACTAGCAACAATTTCGATATCTTTAATTGTTGTGTTGTTGAAAGAAGAAGAACGCACGGCTTCTAAAATTAATAAAATGAAATAAAATAAATGATTTTAAAAACTGGCTAATAACTTACTAAGAAGTAGAGAACACAAAATTGTTTTATTGAATGCTTTTTTATTGCACTTATGGCCAGTGTAGCTAAACAACTTAGCAAATTCATCAGTTATCAGTTTTCTCAAAATTCTTCTAACAGTTTCTTTATAACTGGAACCACCAATTTTGGACAAAAGATCAAAGAAACAGATATAATATAGTATCATTAATATCAATAGAGTAATAACACAAATAAAATTAATATAGATACATAATACAAGTAGGTAGGTATATCTATTCTAAATTAAATGAATAAAATAGCAGAAATTGCAAATGTAATTTTATATTAAAATCATTTAAGAGAACTAAAAAAGAAAAGCTCTAAACCCTCCCTTCAATATATTATATTGTTTAGTATTATTTTATTATTTTTTCAGAGTAACAAATATATTTCTAATTATTAATTAGTAATTATGTTTCATAATTACTTACAGTTTGATCATGTAAGACATCATTACTTAAAATATCTTTTAAACTATTCAATGAATCTTCATTTTGAATAGGAAGCATTTTATAAGCATTTTCAAACTCATGATTACTAGTTAACGCTATGATCGGTTGAACCAATGTTTTTTGTTTTTCTTGTACATCACTTACAATCATCATGATACTGTGTAGATAATCACTCTGCTCTTTAATCCTAGCGTTTAATGTAACTAACTGACGTATAATTTGTTTTTGAACTTCTATAATTATATTTTTACAAAACATAAAAATATTAAGTATGTATAAAGACTTCAAAAATTACTAAAAGCAAATTTTAAACTAAAAATATATATGAAACTGTAGGATAACCTGTAATATCTGTTAAGAAACAATAATATTTTAAATGAAATATAGTAAATAGTAAGAATTTAATTAAAATCATTACCTGCTGGATCTTCTTGAATCAAATTTGAGTTATTACCTACATTATTGTTTACACCATCAGCGTTTTCATCTATAACAACAACAGATAATTTATACAAAATTAATACTCAACAGTTATAATTTGGTTATAAAACATATATATGATTATGATGAACATACCATTTTCTTGAATTTGAAAATTTGAATTTATTATAATGTTATCTTCATTATTATCATAAATATTATTATTTATCCATTCATCATCATCATCAGCCAGAAAATTATCCAATAAAGAATTATGATTTGTATCACCTAACCTAATTATAACCTTTTATTAGCATTTGAAGTTCAAATATTGACGGAAATTCGTCAAAACCATGAATATTTGCGAATTATTTTGTAGGTATATTTCATAAAAATGTTTGTATAAGTAGCTAAGAGTTGAAAATTTAATACAAGGTTTTTCATAAGTTTAGCTTACAATTATTATAAAAGAACTTAAATTTTGTTGTATTCAGGCCATTAAAACATAAACCACCTTTATCACCAACCACTAGAAATTATATCCTAGGCTGACAAATTATCTTCGTTCAGAATCGTTTTTCGTATACAATGATAACTATCATTGGA
>NW_026083402.1:0-32606 GCF_020184175.1 Aphis gossypii
ATTAATGGCCCACCGGACGAGACATTTATGAGCTTAATATGATTTTCGGGCCGGGCCTGGGCTTTTTTTTCACAATATGGTTTGTACCGGGCCGGACCGGGCTTAAGGATAAAATTGATGGACCGGACCGAACCGAAAATATACGGCCCTTGCAGGTCTATAGTACCTATACGCTTTGACGGTTTAAACAGCACTTCATTGACGTAATTACGATCCAAAATAGATTTAATTGGTTGATACTTACGACTATAAAATAAATAAAACAACTAAATTATAGATTTTCAAATAATTGAGTTATCACCGTTTGGTTATTAGCCTATGGCAAGCTAAAAATATATGTATTTTTTTTTTTAGTTTAAATTGAAAATTATTTTACTTTTAGGTAATTACTGCTTTAAGATTTTTTGCTGCTGGCAGTTACCAATTAGATGTTGGTGAAAACCGGCATACATCTATTTCTCAAGCTTCAGTAAGCAGAGTTATTGAAGAAGTAACAAACGCAATAACAAATCCTGCAATTTTTAATCAGTTTGTTAAATTTCCCAATAACTTTAATGAATTGGATGATGTAAGAACAGGGTAAGTATATATTATTTTATTATTAATTTTCCAGTAATTGTTTTAAAATAATGAGTTATATTATTTGATATTTTCTTAGATTTTTTTCTAAGTATAAATTACAAGGTGTTATAGGAGCGATTGATTGTACACACATTGCTATAACACCTCCTAAAAAAGATGATCCAATTTACCCAGAAAATATTTATGTAAATCGCAAAGGCTATCATTCAATAAATACTCAACTTGTAAGTACCTATCTACAATATTTTGGAACTTTAAAATATTTATAAATTATAATAATAATATTCAATAAATCCTATGTGATGCCCTATAAGTACCTATATAGGTATTCTTGCCATTGAGTTTAATAATAAGCAAATTGACTAATATTAAAGCTAACAACGTAAAATGGTTTCTGCTGAATGCAAATGTACTATGTTGTACATTGGTTAAACGTAAACAACACATAGTTGACATATATATACTGAATACACCTATATATTGAATTCATGCAGTCCATTTACGCAGTTTAATTAGTTACTAAACGATTAAAACAATAATCATTATTATTTTTTTTATAGATATGTGATGCAAACTTACATATTTTGAATGTGTCGGCTAGGTGGCCTGGGTCTACACACGATACACACATATGGAACGATAGTGTTGTAAAACAATTTATTACAGATTTACATGGTCGAGGTTTCACTTCGTATTTTCTAATAGGTTAGAATCTCACCTAATTTTATAGTATTAAGTAAATAATTTTGTTATAGGAATAGTATATTAGTATTATGTATATGCTTATATAGGAGATTCAGGATATCCCCTTCGACCATGGTTATTAACACCATTTTTAAACGCTGAACCTAATACTCCGGAGTACAGATTTAATAAAACATTTTGTCACGCAAGATCTTGTATTGAAAGATGTAATGGAGTCTTAAAAATGCGTTTTCGGTAAACCTTGTACAATTTTTATATATATTTTTAAAACTAATATATGTACAATTTTATTTTTAGCTGTCTTCTCAAACATAGAACACTACATTATTCTCCTAGCAAGGCTTCAAAAATAATCAATGCATGTGTTGTATTGCATAACCTATGCATTTCAGAAAACGTGCCTATAATAGATGGCGATAATGATGAAGTTGCGGATTTAGAATTAGGCCTCTATCATTTTCCTATGGAGGAACATAATGATGATGTACCAAATAGGCAGAACCAAGAGCTTATAGCTGGTCAGCGTTTCCGTCAAAATATAGTAAATAGATTGTTTACTGATTGAGAAAAATGTAAATATTGTTTTTAATTGATTTCAGTAAATTATTATACAATGTTCAATTATATAGATGCTAGAAATAAATTTCTTATTATCAGGATATATATTAAAATGATAATTCTTTATTTTATGAAACATATTAGGTATATTGTATAATATATTTACAATTTAATATAATTTATAATAGGTCTAGGTACTGAGTAGATATTTAGAACAATTAATATTGTTTTTTTTTATTTTATTTATTGTAGGTAATGTTCGGAATACCGATAACGTGATAGATAATAGATATTAATGTGTTATTTTTAATTAATATAATATGATACGGTCGATATTCGACGTTACTTATGACCATAGCTAAATATATGTATAACCAAATTTTATATTCGTAAATGATTTTATAATATATAATTAAAATTAATATGTTATTTTAATTATAAATTAAATTTAAGTGTACTTTATGTTTATAATTTTTTTTCTTTTATTGTTTATATTTGTCAAATGTAAAAAAGAATTAAAATTATTTAATAAATCATCATAAAAATAATAAGTCAATAAAAAATGACCGTAAGAAATAAAACACTACTGATTTCTTGTTCTTAAAATACACAGTATCACTTATTCATGTGGCACAGTAAATTTGCTAATAATAATATTATATTATATTATATTAATATAATATGATACGGTCGATATTCGACGTTACTTATGACCATAGCTAAATATATGTATAACCAAATTTTATATTCGTAAATGATTTTATAATATATAATTAAAATTAATATGTTATTTTAATTATAAATTAAATTTAAGTGTACTTTATGTTTATAATTTTTTTTCTTTTATTGTTTATATTTGTCAAATGTAAAAAAGAATTAAAATTATTTAATAAATCATCATAAAAATAATAAGTCAATAAAAAATGACCGTAAGAAATAAAACACTACTGATTTCTTGTTCTTAAAATACACAGTATCACTTATTCATGTGGCACAGTAAATTTGCTCAGAGCATCAGCAATTTTTTTTTGTGCCACACATATACGTTCTTTAGCAACTGTTAATCGTTGTTTTAATTTTAACATTTGTTGCATATGTTCAATTTTTATGTTATAATAATTTTGAAGCATTTCATTGCGTTGATTGCTTGCTTCTCCTAATGTCCCTACAGCTTTTACAGTGTTTTCCAATCTTTGCTTTTTTGTTGTAAATTTTTTTTGTACGCTAAAGTATGTAATAATTTTATAATTTTATAAATATATCTAAATACTTTAAATTTGAATTAGTTTAATTTAAAAATATTAGTAACTAGATAAGGTGAAACATTAATAGGTATATAATATATTATGCATAATCGTAAACTCGGGGGGGGGGGCAAGATTTATATTTTGTAAAATGTATTTATTAGGTATATGTATTTAGTTTCTATGTATCTTTAAGTATACGGTAATATCGACTTGAAATAAAGCCCCCCCCCCATAAAAATTGCACAAGTTACGCCCATATTATTATGCTTTAAATAATTATAAAATATGTTTTATTAATTATTATTTTATTAATATGCCTTTTAAAACGTCATTATAGAACAATAAATTATCAAAATATGTACTTATACCTACATTAAAATATGCGAAGAAAATTCCATTTAATAAGTATAACAAAAATATACTTTTTAAGTAATATGCTTCAAAATAAGCAAATATACGTATGCATCATAGCAATTTAAACATAATATTTTAACAAATATCTTACTTTTTTATTGGTTCTTTACTATTTTCTTCTACAAAAGCTACCTCATATGGTCGTTTATTATTAATATTATTCGATTCTTCAACAATTTCACTATTAAATAAAGACAAACACGTATTGAACTATGATATGCTTTAAATGTTAAATACAATTTGCTCATAGATTTTTTAATTAACTGTCTAAAAGTGTCAATAATGAAGTTGTCACTTACGTAGCGTTAATAACAGTGGTATTCGAGGAAGACGGTTTAAATATATTGTTTTCAAACGAATCAATAGAGGTGTATGGAATATTATTTTTTCTATGTAAAAAAAAAAAAAATGTTTTTAATAATGTCATTAAGAGAAACTAGCATTTTACATTAGGTATATAACCTTTCTGCCTCATCTTGATTTTCAACAATCAACTTTGATTCGATGTCACTAGGTATATATTTTCTAAAAAAATATTATGTTTAATTTCTATTCAATTCAAATATAGGTATATATTACATATTTGATTCATCACCAAAATCAAAGAAAACCGTTGACTCGGCAATCAATGGGTCTCCAGAGATTGGTACCTCGCCTATTATGCCAACGATAGTTTCACTCAACTTATCAAGTTGGCGAGCAGTAGATGGTCCTCCACCAGTCCCTCTCAAGCTTTTATTAAGCTGTGCCTGTTTTTATTTTGCATCAGCTTTAAGATCTTGCCACGTCTACAAATTATTGTTTTATAGAGGTATGTAGATATCTCACTAAGTTCAGAAATGTACATTTATAGATCTACATTTAATATATATTATACTTTACTCTAATAATATCTAATTAACTGATTTTTAAATGGTTCGAAAAATAAATAATGTTCATTTAAATTTTAAACTCTGTAGGTAGTTATTATTAAATATTAATATGATTTAAAATCTATTATGTAGGCAATGAATGTAAATTAAATGTATGCAAATGAATGTAGGTGATGGTTTACTACACACAGCTTAAATCGCAAGTTTTGCACACACATATCTACTTAAATATTTTATATTACGTATATCGAAGTGATTAAAATATGGTACCTATATACTTTGCATCCTATTCCTTCAATCATAAATTAGGTATATATTTATATATTATAAATTGTAATTTAAATGTACGTACTCTACGCCAGGTTTTCCATTCTTTTATTGGGCCTGGAATTGCATTTAAAATATAGGTTAATTCTTGCCACTGTTGTACGGCAATATTTTGGGTAAAAGTAGCTGTGTGTTTTCCTTTTAGTAAGTCCGAATGACTCGATAAAAATTCAACCATCGCTGTCTTTTGGTCATTGGTGACGGAATGACTTTTCTTTCTTTTTTCGGAAGACATTTTAATAAAATATTATAGATAAATATAAGAAAAATACAAATTACAACGTACAAGGCAGTCAAGACTACATGTCTATATACGCTAATGATTCGTAATGAGCGCTAAGCCGCTAACGTTCATGATACTTTATTATTTCTAAACAATTTATTTTACTTTCCATGACGAAAAAACATATTTTGCGACGTTGCCGTTGTGTACCATTAGGACGGTATTCCTAAACGAACGTTTTGGAGAACGCGGATTCGTATACGAATAAAAATGATTTAAGAATACCATTTTCTCTTCGTATACGGAAATATATCGTGTGAATCGTTCGTATACGAATCTCATTCGTATGATTTTAAGAATAGACCCCCTGACCATCCTAGCATGGGGACCTAACGCCTAAACCTATCGACTACAGTTTGAGATGGAAAACCGAGTCGAACGTCGAGCCCTTAAGCCGTTTCCGGACCGCAGAGAACACCGCATATTATGTACAGTGTCAGTGTGTTGTAGGTATCTATTATATTATTACATCATAGTCCAATATATTAGGCAAAACATTAAAACAAATCAAATAGGTATCAATTGTACCATACAATATATAACAATATTTAAATATATATAATTTATTCAGAGAAATCGTTACAGTATACATTAAAACGTATTACACATTACATCATAGTCAATTCAAAGGACACGCATAATAAAATACTATAAGAAAAGTGTCATAAACTCTTAGGTATGATTTAAGAATATTTGCAATTACAACTTTGACTATACCTGTACCTAACTGCTTTTATATTAAGAAACATATCAATTTTATACGTATGTGTGTGTGTGAATAAATGAAAAAATTCCGTATAATTCGTGCGTAATGAAGCTTATATTAATATTAATTGTCTGTTTAATATAACGTTTTATGATATAACAAACAGCCGATAAAAAAAAAAAAAATCGTCGAAAACCCGCGTAATAATCGAACCTAACGTAAGAAAAACGGGTTATCAAGACGGCGGCGTTGGAGAACCGTCCGTTTTCGATAACGACGGCGGCGGGCCATGGAGCATAAAAAGGGCGACCGAGGCGCATTCTTTTTATAAGGAAATGAACTTCTTCACGCTTTATTATATAAGGAGATTATTGTAATTTGATTTTTTTTCCGTAAATTATTTTTCCCTGGATTTTTTTTCTTGGCTTTTTTTTCTGACTACCAATCACGATTATGGTTAAATATTTCGATGACTAATATTTGATAAGATATCACAATTTATTAAACTACAGAGACGAAATGACGTGTACATAGACCTTATACTATAATAGACGCACAGACTTCTATACTATATATAGAAATCTGTGAATAAACGTTTTACATTCGTGGTGTATACGGGTGGGTGATGCGGTCTTCCTATCTGTGATAGTACGCGGTGTGTGTGTACTGATAAGGAACACGATTAAAAATTACAATTATTGTACAATCCCAAAATGCTCGTGCGCATGTGCCATGTACGGTGTATAATAATAGTTGATCGTGAATTTATTAAAGAGATAAAGGACAAAATGACAAATATAATTTATTTTGGAATTAACATAACTTATTTTGATTTTTACAACAAAAAAGTATTTCTTACGGTCCGTGATTGCAGAATGTGATAGTACTATAAAGGTGGTGCACATTTTTATTTTTCGTAGTGCACAAAGTGTGTCGTAGTGCACACAAAAATATCCACTGGGTACTATTAAGATTTTAGACAAATATAAGTGAAAAAAATTGTTTACTCTCTACGTATTGCGTTTAATATTTGAAAATTATCCGGGAAGCTAATGTATCTTTTTACAATATCTGGTTGGTTTAATGCATTAGATACTTCAGCAATACATCTGCTAACAGATTGCTGACTTAGTGCTGATGACTTATTGTTACCAATATCTAGCTGATATGAACAACTAGCAAAAAACCGCAAAGCTGTTCAAAACCTAATAATGATTAACAATATATACAACATTTTATCATAATTACGTAATTATTATTATTAATATAGAAATAAATAATTATGACTTTTACTTTATTTCAATTGTGATTGATGATCTAGTTGGTTCAGTCATGTACGGTGCTAATATATTTATTAACTCCTGAACCAATGTATAGGTGAGTCTAAACTTTTTTATAAATTGAAGGTCAGATAGTTCTAAAAATATAATGTAATTAAGTAGGTATGAACTAATTACTAAGAAGGCTTTAAATACTATACGTTATTTATTACTATTGCACAAACCTTCCATAACATTTTGGGCATTATAGTATTGCCTAGGCCGATTTCCTATAGCTCTATTTTCGGCTTCTCCTAAAGCCCCCAAAAGTTCTAAATTAAAATGTTCATCGAGAACCATTTTATTCAAAGTATAAAGAATGCGGTACCTAGAACGCGGTTTGTAATTCTGTTAAATAAAATAAAAACTTTCTTAAACGCAAATGCAGATTAAACAATAAGCGAATAAGTCAATATTGAAAACAAAAATTATAACTAATATAAGATAACGAATCGTACAAAAATGAATACGAAATAATCAATTCGTTACGTACGTGGTTGACGAACGTCGATTACGAATATTTACGTATACGTTTTGTTCGAAGAGTTTCGAGAATACGAAATCTGGGGGTCTATTCTCGAATGTAACGTAAGAAAAGTGAACGACCAAAGCGTACGTAAACCACCATTTTTACGTAGTATATTAAAAAACCGTATTCTTGAATTTTTAACGTACATACGTATACGTAATTATTCGTAGTTCTCTTACGGTTACTTATCCACCATACAAATAGAGTGTTCGTACGTTTTATTATCATTATCTATCTTGATTTTATTGTTTTAATCAAAACGTATTTACACCTACCAAACAATAAACGTTAATTAAAAGTTTAAAAGTTTAAATTTGAATCATTTTTTTCAATTCAATTATTTATTCGTTATTTATTTACCTACTTGTAGTGTAAACCCCAATTTAAACGATGGCGTTTCAAGAATTTGAACAAATGTTAATGTTACAGCAATTAGAATTTGTAGAGTTAGAAGCAGTAGATAATCATCCTCGTCGATTTTACCAAGCTCAAAATGTTTTTGAAGGTTCGTTCAATATATTATTTTTCTTTTTTACAAAAATTATAATTAATTTTAAAGAATATTTAAAATTTATTTCATATTGAATATGGTACCTACTGACTATATTCATTAAATAAATTATATATATATTACGGCAGTAAAATAAATATAATATTTTAGCGGCTAGATTTTTGACGTTATTTCCCGGGAAAAGTTAAGAATTTAAATAAAATCAGCACTGTAACTACGGTTGTTTGGGACCCCAAACACAGCCTTTATTTAATTGTTAATTATTATTGCTCTTATTTAATTTTAGAACTATCTGATAAACAGTTTATTAAAAAATTCCGCCTAAGTAAAGGGTTGGCTGGTGAACTCATTGAAGTATTAACGCCTTTTATGTCTGAACCAACAAGAAAATCGTCAATTTCAATAGAAAGAAAGGTATAATTTAATAAGTAATTTTTCTACGTTTAAAGTAGGTGTAGGTATAGTACCTAATAAAAATTGTCAATCAATTTGATGTACAATTTTAAATTATTAATAGGTTTTGACAGCATTGCGATTTTTTGCAAGTGGATCTTATCAACTTGATATAGGAGATAACAGGTCTTCAGGCTTAAGCCAAGCTTCTGTGAGTCGATGCATAGCTGAGGTCACTGATGCAATGAATATATCTGATGTTGTCAAGCGTTATATCCATTTCCCAGATAGTTTTGAAAAACTTAATACTATCAGGAGAGGGTGAATATTATACCTAAATTATTTAAATATCAAGGTTTAAGGCATTAGGTACTGGCATGGGGGGGTCTACATAAATACTTTATTATTTTAATACCTATATAGGCTATAACTGTAATTAAATAATCACAAAAAAAAAATCAATTTAAATGATTTAATACTTAAATATGGGTACCTAATATAATATCGGTCTTCACTCATACGACATACCTTATGTCCTATATCCATAATAACTGAATATCAATTACCTATACAGTTATACTAAAAATGTAAAACTGTTTAATAATAATATTTAGATTTTACGAAAAAACTGGTGTACCGGGAGTTATAGGTTGCATAGATTGCACCCATATAACAATTTTTCCACCTAATTCTAATGGACTATATCCGGAACATATTTACGTGAACAGGAAAGGATATCACAGTATAAACACTCAACTAGTAAGTAATAAAAATAGGCACTAAAGTAACCTTATAATTAATACAGTAATAAATTTAGTTTAAATCATAAACAAATAACAATAAATATAAGTTATGAAAAGCTTGAATCTTATTAAAATAAAACAGATACCTTTATTTTTGTACATTCAAAAATAACTTTTTGTATACATGGGAAATTCATAAAATTATTATTTGTATGTTGTAACTGAAATAATTACACAAAACACTATTTTTTATTAACTAAATCTATTAATTGACGTGTAAAGTGTAATACTTACCTACTACTTACCTACTACTTACCTAATACTTACCTGTTAGTTAATACTTTCTTGAATACTATATACTATTACTTTAACATTTCATTAAATTATACAATTCAAGGTTTGTGATTCAGATGCTAGAATTTTAAACGTAAATGCTAATTTTCCTGGTAGTACTCATGACTCCTATATATGGCGTCAAAGTTGTGTATCAACGTACATGGAAAATTTACATAGTAATGGTCATTCATCATATTTTCTCTTAGGTATAAATTACCAATCTTCTCTGTAATTGGTATAAGATACATTTTATATATTCAGTAAAATATCTTCTGTAGGTGATTCAGGATATCCTCTAAGATCTTGGCTTTTAACGCCACTAAGTGACCCAGTGCCAGATTCTCCTGATGCTGGTTATAATAATTAGCATACAAGTACAAGGTCAACAATTGAAAGATGTAATGGTATTCTGAAAATGCGCTTTAGGTACATATTCTCTTTAGGCTAAATAAATAATATATAAATAATTCAAACATTTATTTTATTAAATTATAATTAGATGTTTACTGAAGCATAGATTTTTGCACTACCACCCAGAGAGAGCATCAAAAATTATTATAGCTTGTACCATTCTCCATAACATGTGCATTAATGAAAACATACCTGTTCCAATAAATGAACCTGATGATCCTACAAATGTCGACTTTGGAATGTATGATGCACAAATTAATCCTGACCCTGAAGTAGGTCAACATTTAACAATTGGTCGTCGTATGCAACAACTGGTCATACGTTCATATTTTACAAGACATTAAAATAAAATCTAACATTAATAAAAATCTATTAAAAATGTCATTATTTTTTGTTATATTATGTATTAATACATTTTATAACAAGCATGCAGTGTCTAATACTGTTAAAAACAAGTAAGGCCCTTTACCCCTTAGTTAGTAATAAACAATGTTTCTTCAAATTTGTGTTTGGTATTCTAATTATTTGTTTTTATACATATTATGTTATTATTAGTATTATAAAATATAATTTATTAATATATTATTAAAATTTAACCAGTGTTGGGTAAATTACTTTAGAAAACTATTAAAATTATGTTACTTTTACATTCAAAAGACAAAAAATAAGGCATTATAAATTAAGTTACTTTTTTAAAAATGAATTTTAAAATCAGTCCATAATAACTAATAATATATAGTAGGTATATTATTATTTGTATTACCTAACACTGTATTTAACATATATTAATATATAATTTGAACTGTTAATTCAAAAATAGTTAAAATCATCATTAAATTATCTTAAATATTCTTTTCAAGCATACAATTTAGACATTCAAAGCATACCAACCCTAAAAACATATAAACTCAATATTTTTATACTCAAGCACCCAATAATAATTAACATTAGATAAAAACCAAAAAGTCAAGGTAAGAAGATTTTAATAAAAAAAAACATATAAAGCATAAAAGTTAAGCAAAGAAGAGAAGAAGAAAACAAATAAACAATTTTAAATAAGCGCTTAACAAGCAGTTAAATTTTATATCTACTTTCCAGACTTTGAGCAATACTCGTTAAAGCTTCAGCTTTTTTTTCCTCAGCTGCAGCAATTCTTTCCAGCAATATTAATTTTTTTTCATAATAATTGGCCTTAATTTTTGTTTTTTTTTGGCTTATAGCAGCAAATGATTTTGTGGCAGCAACAGTATTCTGCAAGTTGTTCATTTTTGATTTTTTTTTTACCACTATATACATTTCTATGAACAAATTAATTTAATTAATTAGAAAATATGTATACATTTAATATTTAATATACATTTTTAAGTAAGTATGTAAGAACATTTTATTCCAAATATTAGAACTATACAAACCTAATTGATTGTTGTGATACGGTTGGGCCATTTGTTATAGGGTCATTAGCACAATTATCATCAACCACTTTATTTATATCTTCTACACTAGATAAAAGATCTTCAAGTCCTTGAGTCAAGCAACTGAGATTAAAGAAATAATTTTAAAAATTACACTTATACGACATACATTTATATATTTTTAAATATAACAAATCCATCATTCCACATATTATCATCTGAGACATCATTTATCATAGCAGGCATATCATTGACCAATTCTATATTTGACTCATTTAAGCTTTGTGTTGATCTTTTGTACATTATAAAATTGAATAGTTAATATTAAAATAATTAATAATATACAATTTAATCTAATAATTAAATAAATGTTATTTGTTACCAAATAATTTAATATTGTTTGTTCTTTTAAAACACCTATGGAAATTTAGCATTTTGTCTCAACAAGAATCTAACTAAATTACAATTTACTATAATACACAAGATTAGTATTTAACGTAACATTAGCAACTACATTAATACATTATTAGCCTACATAATAAACTTACAAATGTGGTACAAAAAACGAAATATCAGCAGTGCTTTCTTGCACTGAACTATGTCCTTCAACTATTGTCGGACCGATCAGTTCCAATATCTTATTTTAAACTCACTAAACACTTCTAAATCTACTTCTCCACCACCAGTTTTATTCCTTTCCTTTCTGTTACACCCTGCCTTACTCTTAAAATTTGTTTTTAAATCACACGTTATTTGATTTGATTTCACATGCACTTCAATTTTTTTAATACAATCAGTTTAGTATATAACTATACATTGTAACGTCAAAGCATTTTTTGCAGTCATATTATCAATGTCATAAACATACCTGTACCCATATTACCGTTAATGAACACACCTTATTTATATTGTTATGAATATCGCGCGCTAATGAAGAAATGACCGCAGTGCTATGCAATAAATGTTCCCCGTCCCCCCCGTCATCATGCAGTGTTCGTCGTCGACGTGCCGCGGTTGCCCGCCGCCCGTCACCTCCGGCGCTTTTGTCGCGTCCGTCGGTGCACTCGCCGCAGTGCAGTTATTAAAATTCCACATTATTGTAAAAGTCCCGCAACACGCCTACCCTGAGCTTCCCCACCTCAACATCTCAGCCATCAACATCGGCCATCATACAGCCAACTTCGTCGAACTGCCGACACTTCGTTTTCCAACGCCATTTGTACCAGTCGTGGCTCTCTTTTTTCGTGTGCTCAGTCTCACCGATAGTCCAACTGTCCAGAACACGTGTCCACAAACACATACATACCCGGCGAAGTTTCTTTTTGTTTTTCCTTCAACATCGTTGCGTCCACGCCATGATGGGCTAAACGACACCACGGGCCCGATGTCGGGCGAAGCAACTCTCAGCCACTGACCAATGCAGATGGGCCGTGTCGACCGCGTGTGTGTCGACGGCCATCCGGTCAACCGCTAGCAGCCTCGTCGTCCATCAAATACCTAATATTGTAATGTATTAAAATACCCCCCCCCCATATTTCCCTCTTATTTGTGTTAGGAGAATTTTTTTTATATGTGTCCACCGTTGTGTCTGGTGCAGTTCCTTTTTTTTTGCAACCTCCCATCCTTACCGTCCTTAGCGATATGCCGGACGGTAACCCTATAGTTGGCGAAGTAAAATTTAATACAAAAATCATCCGTGTTCCGCCGAACCTCGTGGGCTGATCCGTGGGTTCGCTCCGTCCAAAACAAATACCTTTTTTACCTAATTCCCGTCCCATTTTCTATTATACTCATACGACTGCCATGTGCCCACATTATTATGTATGCCGTACTATTATTATTATTCACAAATATTTATTGTTGCACGTTGTGCATCATTGTAAAATACAAGACCTCTGATTACCCTAACTTTCTTTTTATTTTATTTATATTTTCTTTTATATTATGTTTTCTTTTTTTCCCTTTTTAAATAAATCTTTGGCGTTCATTCGCCACTGCGTGTACAAAGCCTATGAGCTCCACCGACTTAGCCTTCGGGCTAACACGCGGTGCGGCTCATAGGTCACGACCGAAGCGTTCCCCTTTGGTCGTGGGTAGCTTTTGGTAGGCTAGCAAACTACCAAATTCTTACAACATGCACAAGTAATATACTTAGTTTATATATATGCGTTGAAACGATCATATCTGTGTAAATAGCATCTGTGTTTCACGTTTATTTAAGTTATTACATTTATTTCTATTTGTGATTAATTTAAAACATTTAGTTTGTTACTAACGGTGAACAATTAAGTCGTGTTATATATTTTTTTATTATTTCTCTGGTAAATTAGATTATTGATTTGTTTTTTTGAAGTATTTATCTTGAGCTTTACTGAAACCATGAATTTACAGACATTTTCCAACGATTTTCCATCTTTAGTTTATTTAGTACGAAATAATTCATATCCAGTACATTCAGATTATACCACATTTATGTCAAGATTAAAAACATATAACTCATATCCATCTACTTCATGTCAAAATAAATATTCGTTATCTGAATCTGGTTTAAAATATACCGGTGTAGGTGATATAGTTGAATGTTTTTTCTGTGGACTTGTCTTACAAAAATGGTCAAACGATGATATACCATGGGTCGAACACGCAAAATGGAATCCTAAATGTATATTTGTATTACTATGTAAAGGAAATGAATTTATAGAAAATGTAAAAAACTAATATGTAAAAGCTAGCCATGTTTGTGATTGTAAGTCTAAATCAAATGATATTACTAGTTAGTTTACTTTGATGTTTCTTATTACTTTTATAATTTATTTGTATTTCAAAATAAATATTGAATTAATCAACTTAAATGTGTTAATATTTGATTTTATACCTCGTGAACTTGTTGTCAAGTAAGATAACGCGTCTAATTATAATTAAATATATTAGATTTAAAAAAATTGCAGTTTCGGGTTCGACAGATCAGGTAAGTAATTCTCCCTTCCACACGTTATTTGATTTGATTTCACGTTCACTTAAATTTTTTTTAATGTAATCAGTTTAGTATATAACCACACATGTACAAGTAATACACTTAGTTTATAAATATGTGTTGTAACGATCATATATGTGTAAATAACATCTGTGTTTTACGTTTATTTCAGTTATTACATTTATTTATATTCGTTTTTAAAAATTATCATCAGAAATCGTCTATATCAAAAAGATCACGTCGTCATACAATATGATTCCATCAATTGTTGTCGCAAAATCAATATTCAGTATTAGACCTTTTAATAAGAAAAGTGTAACGGTTGGATTTTTGGTTAATAAAACGATTTCTGTTATTATAATACTAGAATATAGTGTTACTAAAAAATTGTTAACCTTCGATTTACTTCGGTGGTGTACACTAATGTGTGATAGCAATTATAGTTCAATAACTAATAATCTACATACTAATTGTAAACGTGTGAAAATAACTGATAACATATATTATTCAGCCAATTTAAATCAGTTAACTATTAAATTGCATGTTAATGATCATTTTATTACCTTATCATATACTGATTTACATCGTTTAGAACAATTACAACAATGTATCGATTCACATATTGTAGAAAAGCAGAAAAAGTTGGTTTCATATCAGTCAACTTTTGATACCGTACCTATATTCATTAATTAGAGCAGATATCAATATTCTACCATCATCTTGTCAGCGAAATGATTTTAGCATGTGTTGTATACAAAACGATGATTCTTGTTTTATATAATATGAAATACTTCAATTCCACAATAATTCACTATCAGATATGATATTATATGATTTAATGACGATTTAAAATAAAATTTGTATTGAACTTTATACCATTATAATTGTTATAATTACTCTAAGAATTGATTTCAATATTATAGTAAAAAAATAAGATTAATTAATTTTATCAATTTTAATAATTTTATTAAATGTTATAATTTATATTATCAATAAATAGTTTTCACATTATAAATATTTGCATTTTATTTTGCTGTTTTTTACAATCTTTCGTTTTGGATCTGATGAACATCGATTCAAAATTGAACGAATAAGTTCGTTTATTTTATTCGATATTTCATTATCAGCAGGATAGGTATTGCAAGTATACAACTTAACGCTAGCTTCAGAATGTTTCCATCTATTATAAAAAATCATTATTTAATAATATTCGTAATATGTTTTATTATTTAATCATGTTATAGTTAAATATCAACGATAAAATCCTCAATCTCATTATTTTAATTAGAATTTAATAATTTATTTGTGTTGAATAATATTAGGTAACGGTCAAATTAAAAAAATAATCTGGTGATCAATAAATGATTGTATCGCTGTTGTTTAACTATATACTCCGTACCACGAGAGAACGCATACGACTCGCGCATCCTCCCGCGTCTCCTCAGCAATTGTAAACTATCGAAACCGGTTTCCCTTAATTCCCGGTTTGGGGATGCGCAGAAGAACCAATTTTGATCGGCCGCCGTATGCATTCTCTCGTGGTACGGAGTATAGTTCATCATTTAATCATTGGTTTTTTTTATTATGGTTTTTACCTTTCAAGTGACGGAATGTCCTTTATTGGTGAAACAGATTACCACTGGGCGCGCTGTAATCGTTTCAAAATGACTGATGTATTCGGGTACCAGATTATTAACATATTATCATGATTATGACAAAACATTTGAAATTTGAATTATTATTATTATAAATACGATATTATTATTATGATTACCTACTTTCCTTTGTACCTGTATTATGTATTTGTTTTATGTTAATTATTTTATAGTTAAATATTATTATTAACGTAGGTAGGTACCTAATAAGTAATTTTATATCTTAACGGTTATTAATACCATACTTATAACTTATATAGTTAATAGTATATAGTTATATGAAATGGCATTACTTTTAAGTGATATTTTTTCCTATGCTAAATGCTCAGTCAACTCAAAAAATGCAATTGAGGGTGAACAAGTTTTAAATTCGAAACAAATTGTGCTTTGTGGAAAATTAGTGAAGGTAAGTTTTTAATTAAAAAATTATAAGTTGTATTGGAATTGGATTCATATTTTTTATTGAATTTCATTAAAATAAATTATTGCTTAAGCATGAAATGAATGATGATTTATGACAATAGTTTATTAATTTAAACAGCTATAATGTAAATATATTATATATTATATCAATATATGCAATATGTATATTGTATATGTCTGTTAGCTACTTTATTTTTATATTAAAGTACATAGGTAGTATTTACTTTTTAATTAAATAATTTTATATTTTACTAGGAACAAATAATCACTATAAAAGCACTAATTATTCAAACATCTCATATTCGAGAAATGCCACACGAAGTGAGTGGTAATTTTAAATCAGGTGTTAAATTAGAAATAATTCAAGTAAAATATACTTGTGCAGCTGGGGCATCAGAATGTTGTAAACATGTTGTAGCAATACTTTTATATTTAAATAGGTAAATTAATTTTATAATTTATTTAAAGAAATAATTATTAGTCTTACAATGATAATGTTGAATGATTTTTGTTAGAACTCCAATATCTGATATTGATACATTATCATCGACCGATGTTAGATGTGAGTGGTCACGTTTTAAGGAACCATCTTTACAACAATATTCTCCTGTTCCCATTAAACAATTTTGTTGTTGCAAACCAATAATTGTTCCGACCTGTAATAGAGAACTATCAGGTGAAGACATTAGGTATTTAACTAAAAATAAAAAACTAACATAATAATGAGTATTATTTTTTTTAGCTTTTTCTTTTGTGCATTGTAGATCAGCTTTTGTTTTTGCTTCGCCACTTTCAGCTTTAGCTTTACATACTAAAGGTAGAAATTTAATTTGTACTGAAGAAGGGAGATTAAAGAACATTGATGCTGATTCTAATATTGAAATTGTGTTGACACCTAATAGTTTGCTGGATATTGTTCATAATTTTTCTGTAAATGAACTTAAAAATTGCTGTTTAGCTAGATATTCCAAATTATTAGATAAGCCTACAGAGTATATAAGAAATAAGTCTCTTAAAGATAAAGTCTATTGGAAAGCTGTAAGACAGTTTAGGATTACAGGTAGCCGGTGTTATTCACTATACACCTATAATAAATCTCAAAAAACTGAAAAACAGTGGGCACTTAAGGCTAGTAGATATTTTTGGCCAAAAACATTTACCAATAAGTTTGTAAAGCATGGCATTGAGTTTGAAAGTATAGCAAGACAACTTTATTCAAAAACTAATAACATAAAAGTTTATGAATGTGGATTTATTACCCATTCAATAACACCTTGGTTAGGGTACTCACCTGATGGTGTAATTTTAGATGCAAACAATAATCCTATAAAACTAATTGAAATAAAATGTCCTTTTAAAGGATCATATCAGAGTCAATTAGATATGCTTGGTGACCTATCTTACATAATAAAAAAACCTAATGGTAAACTGGACTTAAAACAAAATCATGCATATTATGCACAAATACAGCTTGGGTTTGTAATGCTAAATGTAACACATTGTGATTTTATAATTTATAGTAGCTTTGATAACAACTATCATGTTATTCCTATAGATTTTAATTATGACTACTGCAAACGTATGCTTTTAAGTTTAAAAAGTGTTTATTTTGACAAATTATTGCATGAAATATGCAAATTATCAAACAATAGATGATTTTATATATACAAATATACTATCCAATATACTGATTTGGTCAAAAATAAATCTTCTGTTGTACTTAAAAATCTACTTTAGTCACCTTACATCTGTAATATTTCTCAAGCTTTAATCAGCATAATATTAATACTATTCTAGTAATATATTTATAATAATAACACTGTATTGCTAATTAAAATTGTATTACATAAATAGTATATTAGTACATATCATTTAGATACACAAAAAATGATTCAAATAATATAAATACTTATTACTTACAGATGTATATATTATTATGTGTAATTTTCTGTGCCTAAATAATTTTAAATATATAGAAATTGATATAAGAAATGTGTAAATTATTGTGTATTTTTTCCAAATTATATATACTACCTAACACATTTAATGCAAATACATTATACAAGACTATATTTATTGTACTTAGTCAACTGAAATATTACTAAATTTATCATTTGAGAAAATTGGCGGACTCAGATTACAAATGCCTCCAATTATAACCATAATATCTGAAGAGAGATGTGCATGAGCCCATGGAAACTTATTCTGGAGTATTTTAAATGTTTTTAGACGTTGGTTTATCCTCTCAATGTGAACTCTTGCACTTGCGATGTCTCTACTCCGTAACGCTTCATCCATGGAGAACTGTTTTTTGTTTTTTAAAAAGGAAGGACGAATAATTTCAATTGTTTTCTGTTTACATAAATCATCTATCATAAATCCTTTATCCACCATAATAGCATCTGGATGTTCTAACTTATTCATCAATCCACTTTGTTCAAAAATTGCTTTATCTGATGCTCGCCCACCAAATGGCTCACTAATAAAGGTAATTAAACCACCAGGAGAAATACCAATTAAAAATTTCAAGGTAAATGTAGACATATAATTACTGTATACTTTAATACGACAAGTTAAGCATTTTGGCCGTTGCACAGAAATTTCTGTGCAATCTAATACAACTCTAGTGTTCATAATTTTTTCAAAGCAATATGGAATATTATTTAAAATTTCATATCTTGATGGCCAGTAAATTATATGTTTTAAAATACTAGCTATTAAAGGAATATTTGTAACATAAATAAAACGACAAGTTTCCGCACTAAGATTTTTAAAAAAAATTGACAAGATTGCAAATGATAAATCTTGTTTTAGTTTTAAAAAAATTAGTATGATTCTTTCCTTAATACTGAGATTATGAGTTCTGGTGTCTGGATAATGCCTACTAAAAACCTCTACAATTTTTTCCAAAACTGAAAAAGAAGGTATTCCAGTCATAGTCACTAACTTTTTTTCAGAATCAATTAAGTTAATGAAAGGCACAAATATATCACCAACAGAAACTTGAACTTCCTTATCGTTCTTGTATTCCAGTATTCTTTGAACGTTTTCAATTTGGTGCTGATCATGGTCATTTATAGTTTCTACCAATAGAGGACTAGTAGACTTTACATTATGGTGTGATGTGATACTGGATAAATCAAGTTTCTTTGGACTCTAAACAAAATGTCTTTCATTTGATTTAAATGTAGGTACAGGTTTTAATACTTAAAAATATGTGTATAAAAATGTATGGCATATTATGATAAATTATATTAAAATGAATAGTTTACTCATTACTAGGGCACGGATGTTGTTGCATTTGCAACTTTTTTTCTATTGTTCGGATTCGTTGCTAAGTAGATTATAAATTTGTTTCAAATGAGTACCAATTAATACATAAAAATTTTAAGTGCAACTTTTTGCAATTTTGACCTTTTTTTAATTTATTGCAATTTTGTTAATTATTGTCATTTTCAATACAATTTTATGTGTTTTTTTGTGTTTTCACTTTTTTTTTGTTAGATTATACAGGTTTAATCTATGGTTATGTCGGGCTTTATTGGTTGTGACTCGTGACGGCTTATTTGTCCGTCGTCGTCGGCGGTAACTGGAAAAACCATTTAATTAGTAGAAAAAAGTCATTACACTTACTACTGATATTTATTTTTTTGGGAGAAGCAATATTTCTTGAAGATAATCTTTTCTTAGGAGAAATAAATGGAATAGATGACTTAGGTAAGTTCATATTTGGAACTGCATTTTTTTTTAGGCATTTTCTCTCTGCTTTTATTGAACTAATAGGTATTAAAAAATAAGATAATTACCTACATTAAACAATTTAAATAAAGTTAGAGAGAACTTTCCTAATACTACTGTACTCACCTAGGACAGAAATAGTTATCTTCTGTAAAATGTCTTGAACATATTTGCAATCTTTTTTTTGTAAAGTTTTTTTATCCATTCTTAGATTTATTGGCCATATTCTTCTTTTATCAACAAGTTCCTCAACTCCAAGTTTATTCAACCACATAATTTTTATTTCGTTTTCTTTCGGAAATTGATGAAAACTAATGCCTTCACAAGTTGAATACCTTGAGTTACAACCAAACACAGAGCAAAAATTATGACTTTTCTTTTGTTGAGTTATAGTTAAGTCTGAAGAAAATAATTTAAATTCGGTAAACATACAGTTAATAATTATTATTGTGGCATTGACATAATATATTTGTCATGATATTTTAAAATATAATAATATAGGTAATATGTAAGTCCTAGTGGCTGGTACTAATACCTACTTAAAGTCTTAAACACAATAAAATATAAATTAATTTTAACCATTAACCATAATAATATCAAACTATAGAAAATATACTCTACTATCATAAAATGTTACCCGAATAGGTTAGTTCAAATTTAATACACCAGAGCGCGCGTCGTTAATCTGTGATCCCAATAGCACTAGTTTTATTATGTTGGATGACGTAGTAGTCATCGCATTTTGGCGCTACTGGACACCGAATCGTATACGTGTAATTTCCTTCCGTCAATGTTATTGAGTTTGAAACGTTATCTTCAATATTTCCTTTCGAAATTACACTAGCTAAGGCATCCTTGTACGTCTCTATTGATTCTGTTCGCTGCTATACATTCATATATATTTATATTAAAAATGAATGTGTGTGTGTGTGTGTAATATTTAAAAAAATAATACAATACAAATTATTACCTTTCCAGCCTTAGACATTTTAACTTTTGGTTCAGTATCATTTTTTCTTTTTTTATTCTGCATTTTTACCGGTTTTAAAGAAGATTAATAATAATATATTAATATCATACACACACATACATAAACAAATAGGTATAGGTACTTACATCATCATTTGAAGAGCTTTCGCCTGCAGATACATTAGTATAGTACGACATATTATTTTATATATATATTAAATATACCTTAAATAAAAATGATAATCAGTATAAGTTTAATTTTTAATATAACAGATTGTTTTAAAAACATTTACCTGATCAAATTGTGTTACTTGGTTTGTTATCGACTTGTAGCAAACGGATATATTACGGTATGAAACGACGAAACATAAAATTTATAGACAATGTTGAGATTTAACACTAACTATAATCAATGTCTACTGATCACTTATATACAGATTTGTAAGGTTGTGGTATCATATGGTGTGATCATAGTTTTACCTAATCTATAAAATAACTGTGATCAAAGTGTAATATGGCGTGATCACATATAACACCACTGGATCAGACTATAAATCTGGTTCATAATCATTCAATATTTATAGACTTATAGTCATTTACAAAGTGCTCTTGAGTAGGGTATAGTATATTATCCTCAGCCTTTCAGTACTTGTGTAAGTCGCCGACTTTATTACAACACTATCATCAAGCAAGGTTTTTGATATTAGTTAAGTTTTATTAATAATTAATCTAAATTAAATACAATATTAATTTGAAGAAACAGTTTAGTTCTTAATTCATTTTTAATTGATAAACTAAAACCTACTTATTCAACGTAACAACATGGACCGAGGTATTCATCAAACTATGCAGCAAAACAATAAGTAAGATAAAATACAAATATAATTAATTATAAATAAATATGTTTTAATAATTTACAAAATGTCAGTGAAATAAAAAAATCAGATGAATAATGAAATATTTAAAATAAAATTAAAACATACGTATTATATGAAATATAAATAAAATGAATAAAATATAAAAAAATAAAATTGGTTGAATTCAAATTCAATATTTAATATATATAATAAAAGTTGTAAAACACGATCAGATTAAAAAATATATGATATAAAATCAAAGTTGAAAATTATTATTTTATTTGAATATTGTTTATATCATTATATATTAATTAAGCTGCTGGTGAATCTGCTAGTCTTAGTGAATAAATATAAAATATATGATTGTTTTTATTTTTTTATATATTTTTTAAAAAATAATAAGTTATGTGACTATAAAATATTTATATTTTGATTATAAAAAAAATATGTTTTAATATTTTTCAAAATTTCAGTGAAATAAAAATCAAATTAATTATGAAATATTTAAAATAAAATGAAAACATACGTATTATATGAAATATAAATAAAATGAATAAAATATAAAAAAATAAAATTGGTTGAATTCAAATTCAATATTTAATATATATATAAAAGTTGTAAAACACGATCAGATTAAAAAATATATGATATAAAATCAAAGTTGAAAATTATTATTTTATTTGAATATTGTATATCATTATATATTAATTAAGCTGCTGGTGAATCTGCTAGTCTTAGTGAATAAATATAAAATATATGATTGTTTTTATTTTTTTATATATTTTTAAAAAATAATAAGTTATGTGACTATAAAATATTTATATTATTGATTATAAAAAAATATGTTTTAATATTTTTCAAAATTTCAGTGAAATAAAAATCAGATGAATAATGAAATATTTATATCAAATAAATTCATATTACGCATAAATAAAAAAAATAAATCAATAAAATATATAAAGTACATTCAATAATCTAAATTTTATATAAAATAAAAAATTATGAAATCAGTATTTTATTTTTATTAAAATATATTTTAGTAACATAGATAAAAATAATACTATGATACTATTAATTGATGTTGTTTAATTACAGGCAAAAACCAAAAAATAAAAATAATTATAATTGATTTTGAATTCAGCAACTATCAACGTACAGATTTAATACTTATTTCTGCAGCTATATCACAGACTCACGTAAAATCTGAAATTATTCGTCTACGAGGTCGACCTTTAATAATATCACCTGATGGAAGAATAAGATTAATGAATAATTATTCATATACAAAAACTAGAGATTTGCTACTAAAAATTTTGAAAAGAAACCAGATCAGCTTCAAGTTATATTAAACGAATTACATTTAGCTATGAAATCAAAAACGTCGAACCTAACTACAAGCTTTTTAAAAAACTATCTTGATTTTAATAACCAAAATGCAATTATTTTACTATGGAATGGTAATTCAGATAAAAATATTTTACAAAGATTAGGTTTTAATACAAATATAATGTTGAATATGACTGCATACGATACTGATAATAATAGAGTATTTTATTTAAAATGAATTAATTTTAAAAGTAATGAAATTATATTAAACCATAAATTAGGTTATATAATTAAAAATGGTAGATTTTTATCGTTGAAGGAAACTCATGATTCAATTTGTAATCAAAACCATGATATAACTTATATACACGATGCAGTTAGTGATGTAAAATTAACGAAATGTATTTTCAACTATTTATGTATAAAAACAATTATCAGTTTATATTAAGTAAAATAATAAAATAATATAAGTTCTTACATTATACTAATATTGAAAAATTAACCTCATCCGTTAAAATAATTACAATCGATTTTCATTTTAACAAATATTAACATGTCGATTTAATACTTAATTTCTACAGCTATATCGCAGACTTACATTAAATCTAAAATTAAACGACATTGAGAACGACCTTTCATAATATCACTTGATGGATGAATAAGATTAATGAATATAATATATATATATATATATATATATATAAACCAGAGATTTGATACTAAAAAAATTTTGAAAAAAAAAACCAGATCAGCTTAAAGCATAGGCGTGTTTACGGGTGTTGCTGGGTATGCTATAGCAACACCTGAACTTTTGGTAGATGATTTATCATACTAGTATATACTACAAAGTAACATCAATTTGTATTTTAGTTTAAAGCACGGCTGTAGATCTACAGCTGTTGTTTAAACTTTAAAATATAAAAACCTAATATAATGTCTATGGCCCATGGGTGTAATTGTTATCAATATCGTGGTTTCATAATCTCGGTATACATAGATCGGTTCTCTACAGTAGATAATCGTAGTATACACCACTGCTATAGATTGTGGTTTACACCAGTGGTTTTCAACCTTTTTCGGATCGTGACCCCCCATTTTTTATTTTATTGTTATGCGACCCCTTCAAAAAAATGTTTGTTTTATTCATTAAAATTTGATTTAATTACTGATAAAATATTTACATGGTATACAATTTTGATTAATTACTCTTAAAAATTTAATTAATAATAATTTATAATTCAACATTATTTTAAAACGTATTGTTAAGCATGTATAATAAATTAAAATATAAAAAAAAATACATAAATAAAATTTAAAAAAAATGTACAATTTAAGTTGTAGGTAATTCACATCTTAATGGGATACTTGAGCTTGAACTTGAGCTATTATGACTTCATATTAGGTTTAATATTAGATATTGCTACTCTTAAATCTGATTCTACACTCAATTTTGTACGATATTTATTTTTTATTATTGTAAGAGCTGAAAACGCCGTTTCACATAAGTAAGTCGATGCAAATGGTAGAATTGTTGATAAAGCTATTTTTGACAATTCTGGGTATTCTGATTTTATATAAATCCAAAATTTATCACTTGTCATTTCATTAAATTTTAAACGCAAATTTTCATCGGAAGATAACTCGATTAGTTCCTCTTTTATAACTAAACTTAATTCAGAATCGATTTCATTAATATTGATAGAAAATGGATTTCTTATCCATCCTAACTTTTTTTCTGGAAACTTTTCAAACCGTGTGTTAAAATTGTTTTCCAAATTTTTAAGATGAACTAATATTATGTCTTTAATTTTTTAATATCAAATATTTCATTGTCACTCATAAATTCTGAAAAACATGAGAACATTTCAAAGTTTTCATTATTAACATAATTTATCCATAAACGTATTTTTTTTTGAAAGCATCGATTTTATCAGAGAGAATAATATATTTGTATTTTTACCTTGAAGACTTAAATTTAGACTATTTAATTTTTCAAAAATATCGGAAAGGTAACTTAAAATTGCTAACCAATTTTCATTTAAGAAGTGTTCTGCAAGTGTACTTTTATGTTCGAGGAGAAAAATTCGTATTTCATCTTTAAGCTCAAAAATTCTTAATAATTTTACCACGGGATAACCACCTAACTTCAGTATGAAGTAGTAGTTTTGTATGATCAGATCCCATTTCATTACAAAGTATCGTAAATAATCTAGAATTTAGTGCTTTAGATTTTATAAAATTAATTACATCAATTGCATTTTGTAGTACTTCATTGACAAAGGGTTCAAGTTTTTTAGCTGCTAAAGCTTCCCTATGAATCATACAATGAGTAAATAGTATATTTGGTGAAATTTCGTTAACTTTAGCTCTTAAGCCTTCTTTGATCCAGTAAGTGCTGCTGCACCATCTGTACAAATGGCTTTACACATTGACCACGAAATTTTATTATTTTCAAAAAATGTATTAATAAGCATAAATATGTCATTACCAGTGGTTCTGCCGTTTAAAGTTTTACAAAATAAAAAGTCTTCTAAAATTTCTTCTTTGTAAATATACCTGACATACACAAGAAGTTGAGAGAAGTTAGAAGTATCTGTAGACTCGTCCAGTTGCATTGCAAAATAATTATTTTGCAATCTATTTAAAAGTTGTTTTAATATATCATCAGATATGTTCGAAATTCGACGTGATACAGTGTTATCAGATAATGGAATTGATTTTAAATCATTTGCATATGCCTCGCCGTGCATAGCCGTTACAATTTTTATAGCAGCTGGCAAGACAAGAGATTCGCCAATCGAATGCGGTTTTTTTGATTTTGCTATTAAGTATGAAACCTCGAATGATGCAACTAAAGCTTTTTGTGAAACTGTAGAAAATGCATGAAAAACTTTTTTTTGAACATTTAATGAATTTTCATGTCTTTTAAAAAATTGTTCATCTTTATTACTGAATTGCGGATGTTTGTTTCTAAATGTCGTTTAAGTTTAGAGGGTTTCATACTTTCGGAAGCCAATATTTCTAAACATATTAAACACTTAGGACGATGCTTACCTTTTTCTTCAATAAAAGTAAATCCAAATTTTATATACTGTTCTTGATATTTACGTTCTTTTTTATGGTTCTCAAAATTGTAAGTTTTTTTTTCTTCCAATTCCTCATTAATAGATTGGTCCGTTGTAGTTTCCGACAATTTACGTTTTTTATTTACAATTACACTTTCACAAGAAGTCGAAGGTCGTTTAATTAAAAATTTGTCCATATTAAAATAGTGTAATAAGTAATAACTAATAGTTATGTACTCAAAAATGTTGACTTTATATCGCGTGAAATAAATGTACTACTCAACTCAAATGACAGCTAGGTAGAAACTGATTATTATAAATATTTGCGACTGAAATCGTTCAAATATACGTATATGATCGATACTAGTTACGAACAATTTAATTATCTATGTCCGCTATCGTCCGATAAGATTACGCATTTTGGCATGTGTATTATATAGATATAGAATCAAATAAATAATTAACTTATTTTATTTTTAAATAATATGGAAAAATAATTTCGTGTATTATTTTTGGCGACCCCCAAACCTATCATTCGCGACCCCTTTGGGGGTCGCGACCCCCAGGTTGAAAACCACTGGTTTACACCACGAAATTATGGTATCATACTATCATGGTATCTTGTTAAATTGTATTAGTGATAATTTTATTATTAAATGATAAGTGATAATTTTTTTTATATTGTTTTGTTTTCCATTCAATCTTTTGAAATTTTACTGAAAATCTTCTGACACACACAGTGATTATTTAAATATAATAAAAATAATAAAATATTAAAATGTCTTCAAAAAAATAAAAAACGAATATTCTTACTTTTTTAAACCCAGAAATCAAGATCTAATACCAGAACAATGTATGTCAAAATGCCTTATATTTAAATAGTTTAACACCATTTAAATTGAATTAATTTAGTAAAATACTTTGTTTTCTAGTTGAAAACATTATTGAGGATAATAATGAAGTAAATTCAGATGACCCAGAGCATATTATGCCAAAACAACCAAACATTGGTAACATATCTAATATTAAGATTGTTTGTGTTGTTTATGTTAAAAAGATATGTGTTTGTTTTGTGTTGGTCACTTATATTCAATGTTGTTTCTTGTTTATAAGTAGTATAGTGTATAATAGGTATATTATAGGACTTAAAAATTGTTTCTTGGATATTTGCAGGTATATTGTTTAAAGATTGTAATAAGTTTGTGCATTATGTATTTTTATAAAATGTATTTATTAATTATTGTTTTACTTGTATAAATGTGAACCTAACTATAAACTAACCTAACTGTCCTTTACTCTTGTTTCTCACTAATTTTAATTTTGATGTACACTATATATTTTATAGGTACAAAATATTTGTAAATATTACAACTTAAATATCAGTATGAATATTTAGTAACTAATAGGTAGGTATGTAGTTAATGAAAATTGGGTATGTAGTTAATTCAAATTAAAAATGTAGAAAAAAAATTGGGCAAATTTTAATTTTAATAATTTAAAAAAAAAAACTTATTTTTTGAACATTGTATTTTAGAATTTTAATTTTTTTGTACAAATTATTCATTTCAGATAAATCATCTTTTTATGATCCAAACGATCCCATAAATGAACTCCCAAAAGATAGAACTGAATTAAAAGCAAGAATTGAATTAGGACCATTTCAACCAGTACTTCCTATTTATCCCCGTGTACAAATTGGAAAGCAAAAAGTAGTTTTCATGCTCATTATTTTAAAAAGTATAACTGGATTGAATACAGTGTTGCTAAAGATGCAGCGTTTTGTTTTTCATGTAGATTTTTCAAATCCAATAATTTTAACTCTAGTCAACTTGATTCTGCATTTACTACTAATGGCTTTCGAAACTGGGCCAATGCTACTAAATTGTTAGATAAACATCAATTATCAAAATCCCATTTAACTAGTTCAACATCGTTACATCAATACGTGAGTGGGAAACCTATTGATGTAGTTTTAGACAACGCTAAAAATTTAAGTTTAAAAAAATGCGAAGCTGACCGTCTAATGAATCGCAAGTACATGGAAAGACTCATTGACATCACAATTTTCTTAGGAAAAACTGGTCAACCATTTAGAGGTCATAATGAGAAAGATGAAAGCAATAACAAAGGCTTATTTCTTGAACTAACTGATTTGTTAAAAAAATATGATAGTTTAACAAAAAATCATTTAGAAAATGGCCCCAAAAATGCGCAATATACAAGCAATTATATTCAAAATGACATAATACAATCTATAAACAATGTATTAAAACAAAAATTATCTGCTATTTTCAAAAATAAATTTGTTTCAATTATGGCAGATGAAACTAGTGACTGTGGTCACCATGAACAACTTTCTATCGTCATAAGATGCTATGATTCTAATAAAAATAGGCCAGTTGAGTATTTTTTTGGACTATTAAGACTTATGTCTACTAATTCTCAGTCAATATTTGATTCATTAAATTCATGTATTGGAAACTTTGGTATACCTTGGTCGTCTGTAATTTCGGTTTGTTTCGACGGAGCAGCGGCTATGGCCGGATGTCATAATGGTGTTCAGATAAAATGTAAAGAAAAAAATGAAAACATATTCTATGTGCATTGTTACGCACACTGCTTAAATTTAGTTTTAATAGATTCAATTGGACATAAAAACAGAGTACTTTTTGATTTCTTCGGTACTGTTCAATTAATTTATGCATTTTTAGAAGGGAGCTCTACACGACATGCAGTACTTGAAAAAGTAGCAAAAGAAGTAAATACAAAATAAGTTACTCTGAAGTCATTATCAACTACAAGGTGGGCTTGTAGATATGAAGCTGTTGCCGCTATTAAATTAAACTATACTGCTTTAGTTAAAGCGCTGGAAAATATCTATGAGCACACAAAACTACCTGAAATTAGGGCCAAGTCTAAAGGAATTATAACGCAAATAAAATCGTTTAATTTTATTTTTTCTTTAAATATGATGTATCCAATTTTAAAATTAATCGTTAAAGTAAGTGCAAATCTTCAGGCTAAACAACTTAATTTGTTATCAGCTATTTCATTGATTACTTCATTGAATACTACACTTCAAAACTTTCGGTCAGATAATTCATTTTTTAACAATTTATACAAAGAAACCGTTCAGTCATGTACTTTGGAAAATATAAGTATTCCAGAAGTCCGTAAAAGAAAAGTCTCATGTCTGTTGGATAGTAAAAATAGCTCATCTCAAATATTTCATGAAACTATGGAACAAGAAATAAAAATTAACTGTTTTAATGTAGCACTTGATAATATGATAAGCAAATAGGGCTATATATGGTTTTAGAAGTTTTGGTATTATTTTCTGTCGGTAATGTTTTGCAACTTAGTCCAACAGTTGACAATATTAAACTACTCAATAAAGTATTTACAATTGACATGGATAAACTAGAACAGGAAATTAAACTTCTTAAAGGATTTACTGACATTCCTAGTGGATCTTCTACAACAAATATTGATCAATGGTTAGATTGGTTACAGCAGTTAGATCGAAAAAACATTTTTTCACATTTTTATGATGTTTTAATGAAATTTTTGGTCATTCCAGTCACGTCATGTTCTTGTGAAAGGTCATTTTCTAAACTCTCTATTGTCAAGTCAAAACTTCGCAATACTATGACACAAAATACACTTGAAGCGTTATTACTGATGTTTGTCGAGCAAGAACTATTATCAGAACTTGACTATGATAATATAATTGATGAGTTCAAAAATATCATTCCTCACAGCAGACGTTTGATATTGTAATATTGTATTATTTTATATTTTTAATGTATAATTTACAATGTTTTATATGTTTGATTTAATTAGTTTATTTAATATTTTTAATTAGTTATAATGTAAGAAATATATAAATTACCATTTACTACTCTGTAAAAATATCTAATTGATAAAATAAACAACTCATTAAATAAAATTTTTAATTTTTGGAACTTTTTAACTTTTGTGACATTTTAGCAACACTTGACAAGAAAGTCTGGCCACGCCTATGGCTTAAAGTTATAGCCTACTAAGTTAATTATTTATGTATAAAAAAGCAATATTATCAGTTCATATTAAATAAAATAATAAAATTATATTGACTTATCTTTAATAACAATAGATCGTAATTAGTAACACAGTAATATTTTAAAAATTAACCTCGATCGTTCAATGGTCAACGCTATTGATTGTAATAATAATAAATAATGACTTAATAAGCATAAATGGTTAATACGTTTTTTTTATTTAGTAATAATAATTTATTTATTGTTATTTAATGGTAAATTTTATATTATTATTATTATTATTATTATGTATTTATTTTTAATTACAGTAAAATACAACGAAATGTAATATCAAAAAGAACACGTATGAACGTAATTGGAAGCGGACTTATTCAATTAAATCGGTTTAAAAAATGTTCAAAAACGTTTGTTTTAAAAAACGATTATAATTTCATAGACTTTAATCAATTTTTTGACTACGGTTTTGAAATGATTGTTTGTAAATTAAAAAAAATGACACAACAAACTAGTATTAAATTTAACTTATATCTCGACTGTGTTTATGTACATGTGTTAACACAGGAACACCGAGATATTTCATTTAAAACAGTGAATGTGTTGGCATATACAAATTCAAATTTCGAAAATGTATTAAAAAAAATGTTTGATAAAATTAACAAAGAGGAAAGTAATTTTGTAACTAAAGGAAGTGGTTGGAGTTTATATTCAATTGATGCATTACAATTAAGAATCAATATTGTAAACCCTTTAACCGGATCTTCTATGTAATTTTACCAGAATGTATAAGGAATAAGAAAGCTGTTATAAATGTAAAAAATAATGATAACAAATGTTTCAAATATGCAATTTTAACAAAATATAATACTCGTTCAGATAAAACTAAATTTAGTAATCAATATTTTAAAATACTTGAAAAAAAAAGTAGATTAAATTTTCATTGTATCGATTTTCCGACACCAGTTAATCAAATTAAATCATTTGAACGTTTAAATAATGTATCAGTTAGTGTTTTTAATTCAGATAATAAAAATGTTGTTTTCCCATTATACATGAATAATGTGGAAAGTAAAAACCATTTCGATCTGCTTTTAATTAATAATGGTATAACGTCACATTATTGTTTTATTAATGATTTTTGTAGACTTATTCGTAATCAAAAGACGAAACATAAATCTAAATTAATTATATGTAAAAGATGTTTTACAGTTTTTAGTAATATTCCTTGTAAGTTCAAACTATGGGGTATTGATGGGTTAAAAAAACATAAAAAATTTGTGGAAAACATAAACTTGGAAGACCTGTAATGTTTGATAACGGTGATGACGATACTATTTATTTTTAAAATTTTAAAAGATCTCAACGAATACCTATAGTAATTTATTCTGATTTTGAATGTTATTTAAAACCTATATTAAACAACCAAGACATTAAAACTAAGACATTGATAACTCATAAACATAAACCTATGAGTTATGCATTTTACGTAAAAATAGATTATGACATTATACCTAAATATTTAATAAAAAAATATAAAATTCCAACAAAACTTCATGTTTATAGAAATCGTAATGCAGCAAAACATTTCATAAAGACAATGATAGATATAGGTTCAAAAGTGTGTAATCTTTATAAGATAAATATACCCATGGACAAATTAACTGTTGATGAAGAGCATAAATTTCAAAATGCTAGATTATGTGAATGCTGCTTCAAATCATTTAATAACGATAATTTATTTAAAGTAAGAGATCATAATCATTTTACAGGACGTTTTAGATCAGCTGTTTGTTTAAATTGTAATTTTGAATTAACTAATGTTTCATTTATTACAATATACTTTCATAACTTAGTCTATGACAGTCATTTTATTGTTCGTGAACTTGGTTGTAATGAAAATGATATTCATGTAATACCTAATTCATCAGAAAAATATATATCATTTAGTAAAACTATTCAAGATAAATTCAATATAAAATTTATTGACACATTTCGTTTTATGTCAGAGTCTCTTAGTTCACTAGCTGATAATTTATCTAAAGACAAAACTAGATTTAGAGAAACATTAAAAATATTTTCTTTGTCGACATTAAATTTAGTTACACGAAAAGTGTGTTTCCTTATGAATATATTGACCATCCTAATAAATTAAATGAAACTTGTTTACCACCAAACCAGTTTTTTTACAGATGTATGTTTACTTTCTGATGTTTT
>NW_026083403.1:0-37403 GCF_020184175.1 Aphis gossypii
GGTAAAATTGTATGGCGTATAAATAATGTAATAAATAGTTATGTTATGAATAAGTAATGCGTGTATAAACAATCGGTGAAAAATTAATGAATCTACGTTAATTATTAAATTCTAAAAGAAGTAAGAACTGATGAGTGCAGTGCCGGATTTAGAGGAGGGTTGAGTGGGCTGGAGCGCAAGGGCCCCCACGAATTCAGGATCCCATAATTTTATAATATTTTAAAATGTAAAAAAATGTATCTTCTTATTTAAGTATAAGGGCACCCACAATACTTTCAACCCTCGGGCAACCACATACTTCATTCCGCCCTTGCAGGATAAATGTATTGAATACAATAATGATGTGTGTTTTTGTTTGTTTGTATACACCATAACTTGTAGAAAGAATGCTTTAATTTAAAACTTTAAGTGAGGTTTCCGGCGGTAAATTGAATATTCTTGGTGCATTATAGACGTCAAAAGTCTTTCAAAGCAGCTGGAAAAACTACAAATTAGTGACAGAAAAACGGGAATTTTTAAACAAAACCAATTTTCGACAAAATTGATTTTTATATAGTTGTAATTCAAAAACTAATCACTGTAAATACTTGAAATTTTCACCATATGTTTGTATTAATGTTATCTATATACAGTTAAATTTTAAATATATTTTGTCTTTTTTTTTTAATCATTTGTAGACAACTGAAGTCATTTTCGATTTTTCAGAGCATTTTTATTTTGAAGTGTCAATAAAAATATTTTAGGTGCCCAAAAAAACTTAGCAAGTAATTTTGTAGTTGAAAATTCAACAAATTCTTCTGTATTTATATCTAATGTTAAAGAATGCAACACTAAGTTTTCCATTAGTTTTTCTTCAAATAGCTATAGAGAAAGCTTGAAGTCTCATGGAAAAAATGTTATGAGCGTTTGAATTTTACATTTTTACGAAATCGCGAAACGATAAAGATTTATCTTCAAAAGATTTTCAATATTTTTTATTATTCAAAAAGTAAGTAGTAGATACTTAAAACTTTCACCAGTTGTTTAGATTAGCATTTTCTTTAAATAATTTGATTTTCTAAGTATTTTGCTTATTTGAAGGCTATTTATAGGCAGTTCCGTCTTTACTCTATGGGCACATGCCCTGGGGGCCCAGAATACGGAATAATCGAAACTAAAATTTTAAATTGTAAGCTGTAACGTGTATTAATATTTAATACGACCATCTATAAAAAAATAATTCTAAATTCTGTAAAATAGTTTTTAATTGATAATGTAATCATATTAAATAACTTGATGTATTTATTCAACTTGGGTAGGCCTACTAAAAGAGCCCCTTAAGCTCCGTGTGCCCTTGAAAAACTTAAGACGGCCCTGTTTATAGGCATTTGAAATATTTGTTTTTGTTTATTTTTTTTTTTTTTTGTAAATATCGATAAAAAATATTTGGTTTGAGTCAAAATACTTGACAATTTACAAAGTTCCTCATAAGTTAGTCTCTTGTAGTGATTCAAAAACTATAAGGATACATATTATAAGCACAATTTATATTTATTGCGGCGTTTGAATTTCAAATATTTACAATAGTTCGTTAAAATCATGAATAGGTATTTGTAGTTATAATTCATAAAAAATTTTGTAGCTAAGAGTTGAAAATGTAATACAAGATTTTCCATACGTTGGCTTACAATAATATTATAAAAGAACTTAAATTTTGGGGTATTCGGGTCATTAAAACATATATTTTGATAAAAACCTTTTTCACCATCTACACCATCCACTGGAAAATATATCCTAGGCTGTCAAATTATTTCCGTTTAGAATCGTTTTTCGTACACAATGATAGATACCTATCATTGGAAAACACAAATAATAGTGACCAACTATACAGTAGACTGGTACCCACTTGACCACATTTTTTTTATTTATGTATTTGTTTTAACATTTTTAGAACTTAGATTATTTTGAATACATTAGCATGATGATAATAAAAACTTGAGTTAAATTCTAGTAGGGAATTATACCCGTCGGTGTATTTTTGTTCGTGTAGGAACTTGCATATTATTATATATTTATATGTACGATGTACCTACCTAACCACTAACCTGTGTTGGTTTCGTGTGAGAACTTACCAAGCTGGGCTTTTTCTTCTTTCGATAACTCATATGTATAAACATATACATGGTATGTAAATGAAAAATAGGTAGGTAATGTTTAAATTTAAATTTTAGTTGTAATTAGTGGTTCAACTGGCACAAAATCTTGAGGGGGCTACAGCCATCATGTATAAAAAATTTGGTTTTTTTAGTTATTCTTATGGTTATAAATTATAATGGTATTCAGAAAAAAAACCCCGTACTTACTAAATACATAACACTTTTTTTACTATAGTGTACATTTTATAATTTTAAGTTTTTAAACTATTTACCTATTACCTATCTATATAATAATAGCTGACCCCGTGCACTTCGTTGCCCGATAAAAATGCAAATTCTATATATATAGATGCGAATTTTGATTAATTTGTTATTTACTATTCGGTTTAACGGTGTTCAAAACTTAGACATTTTCATTGACTGTTTTGATTCTCAAAAATCTTGTGAAAGCACCACTTTAATATGCGAATTTTGTAAAATGCTTTCTTATTACACACTAAATTTGTGATACGATTTTACGAATATACCGTGTAAATTGTAAGCATCGATCTATCATTGTTCAGGCTCTACGTTTATCAGTCAGTGAGTTACTCAAGTCATAATATTATAGTCATTCTGCTTACCGTTGCCGTGAGACTCTCTTATGATTATGAGAGCAGTATATTATCATGTAGGCAATCCACACGTGGTAGATTGCGGACCCCACGAGATGTGTATAAGAATTTTATAATTTCTAACACTTAAGTTTCAAAGTTATGTCATTTTTTTTTTTTTACTACAGTGGGTAAAATACAATAATGTGCCATCTCGTGGTTTTTGTATTGTTGCCTGTTGGTAAAACAATAAAACTTAGTATAACTTGTTATGTTAGTCTATTGCTGTAAAAAAATGTATATTAAATATATATATTATAATCAAGCTGTCCCGACACGGCGTTGCCCGCGTATTAGTTGGTTTTTTTTGCATTTTCGTAGGCCATGTATTAGTGTTATTATGTATGAGAAAATTTAATAAAACATATAAATATGGTTTATCACGGAGATATGAACATTTTATATTAAAATTGCATTTAAATACCTATGTACTATGTGATACACCATACTATATTGTGTATTATCCCAGCACTATTTTCAAAATAATTAATATAAGAATGATCTATGTTTATAATGTTACTAACTAATATTTATCTTGCTCGTTAAATATACCAACTCTATATGACTCTAACTTTGTTCAATTCATTATTTAATATTCGGGGGATTATGTTCTAGATTTATCTTAAGTTTTCTGTTGCCCAGAATAAAAATTCTGATTCGCTGAACTGCTGAAGTATATTATCATTTATCAGGTAGGCAATCTATCTGCGGTAGATCGCGGACCTAGTGCTGTTTGTATGTAAGTGTATGATTTAACTCTAATAAATATCAAAGTTATACCAAGTTTGACATAGTACGGTGGATTATATTAATCAATTAATACATAATCCTAACCCAACCTTAACGCACTAAAATCCGATGAGAGCGTCCAGCTCGCCGATGATGCATCTGGCAAAAAAATAATCAAGGTTATTGTAGTCACAACGTGCATTCACGCGATTGGCAAGTTTAATTTAATTTAAATTTAACTATTGCTGTGAATTTTAAATTTACTGTGGCCATTGACTTATTTCGCTAATTCTTATTTTTGTTGTTATGTTTTTAACAAAATATAACATCAGGTCTATAACTATTATATTCAATCATAATCAATAGCGACCTTAATATAGTTTATTTTCTTGCTGAACAACTGCAGAGACAGTTGTTGTTGTTTTTTTACACCCAGATTCCGAACTTTTCTGGTGTATTTTCCTAAAATTGTATTACATAAGCACATTTTCCTGCGACCAATAGGAGGAATTATATTATATTATATTATATTCATATTATTAAATGGTTACCAAATGTTATCAAAATCCGTAATTCATTATATTAATTTTATATATTACCATAGCAACCACAAATAAATAAATATTATTCTCAAATCTTATAACCCCCATAGCAACCATTTATAAACAAAAATTTCTATCGTAAATCTCAATATTCCTGTTTGAGCACATATTATTAATAATACATATTGAAAAAAAACTATCCTATCTTTTAAGTTGGACCAAATTACACGCGTTGTAAAAAATTTCATCAAAATCGGTTAAGTGGTTTAGGAGTCCATTGAGGACAAACATTGTGACACGAGATTTATATATATTAAGAAGATTATAATTAATTAATTTATAATCTATTTATAATAATTTCCAATGTAAAACGTTTTTGTAAGTACTATTTAATATTCGTTTAATAACTTTTATATCATACCTAATTCATAATAATTTTTAATAAAATAATACATCAAATATTTTAGACTATATAGATATAAATATACATTTGAAATATAAAAGATTAAAGTATATTTTAGGATTAAAAGTAATTGTCGCAAAGTATATAACAATAAACCGAAAACCGCTTAAAAAATTTATATATGCAAATTAAAAAAAAGTTGGCAAGTGAGTACCGCTCTGCTGTACATTAGGTGCCGTATGGATCATTATTATATATTATAGGAGTGTTAAATTTGAATCCAATGATAGTTATCATTGTATACGAAAAACGATTCTGAACGAAGATGATTTGTCAGCCTAGGATATAATTTCTAGTGGTTGGTGAAAAAGGTGGTTTAAAAAAACCAGCTTATATTAAAAAATATTTTGAAAATTAAATCACGTAAAGAAAACGCAAATCTTAATAACTGGTAAAATTTTCAAGTATCTACGACTTATACTTTTTGAATAATAACAAATATTTAAAATCGTTTGAGGATAAATCGTTATCGTTACGCTATTTCGTTAAAATTTAAAATTCAAACGCACTTAAAATTTTTCCTATAATGATGCTTCGAATTTTCTCTATAGATACTTGAAGGTAAACTTATGGAAAACTTAGTGTTGTATTTTTAATCCTTAGTTATAAACACAAAAAATGTTATGATTTTTCAACTTCAAATATTTCGCAAATATTCATAATTTTGACGAATTTTCGTCAAAATTTGAACTTCAAATGCTAATAAAAAAAATTGTGCCTATGTATTCTTATAATTTTTTAATCACTATAAGAATAACATATGAGGAACTTTGTATTAAATTTTCAAGTATTTTGATAGGGCCAAAAAAATTTTATCGACACTTCAAAAATATTTTTTCAGAAAAATTGAAAATTTCAGTTGTCTATAAATAGCTCAAAAAAAGTCAAAATATTTTGAAATTTAAATCACGTAAAGAAAACGCGAATCTTAATAACTGGTAAAATTTTCAAGTATCTACGACTTATACTTTTTGAATAATAACAAATATCAAAAATCGTTTGAGGCTAAACTGTTATTTAACGCGGTTTTTGTAAAAATTTAAATTTCAAACACTCATAAAAATTTTTTGTCTGAATCCGGTAGAGTTTTTTTTACAGATATTTGAAGAAAAATGTATGGAGAACCTTGTACCAAATTTTCAAAACTTAGTTATAAAAGAAAAAAATTTTATGATTTTTCAACTTCAAAATTACTTGCAAATTTTCGCGTTTTCGACAGATTTCGTAAAAATTTGAACTAAAAACGCTTATAAAAAAAAATTGTGACTAACGATTTTTAATTTTTTTTAGCTACATTAAAAACAACTCATAAGGAACCTTGTATTAAATTTTCAAAACTTTTTGGTCATCCAAAAATTTTTTATCGACACTTTAAAAAAAATTTCTCAAAAAAATCGAAAATTTCAGTGGTCTATAAATAACTCAAAAAAAGTCAAAATTTTTTGAAAATTTAACTATATACGGATACCACTGACATTAAAATTTGGTGAAAATTTCAAGTATTTTCAGTGATTAGTTTTTGAATTACAACCATAAAAAAAAATCGATTTGGTCGAAAACTGGTTTTGCGTAAAAATTGCCGTTTTTCCGTCATTTTTTTTTTGTTTTTCTCGATTTTTTTGAAAACTGTTGGAAAATGTTAACTTTTTACCTCTATAATGCACCAAGGATATTCACTTTTACATCGGAAACCACCCCCATTGTTTGAAATTGGAGCATTATTTCGACTAGTTATGCTGTACACAGACACAAAAAAAAAAAAAAACACACACCATTGTAAAATCAATACATTCATCACTTCGTTCAGAATCTAATAATGGTATAATAGTTTATTAGATTTTCTTAAGGCTGTTAACCACGACATTAGAAAGCAATGCTTCTAAATGTTTTTATCTTTCAACATTTTTTATATTATATACAAATGACAATGTAAAATGCAGATTGCAGCTATATGTATATTTCAGTACTTGTACATTTTATAATAAGAGTAATACATGTTAAGGAATGTTATTGAACTATTTATTATATTTATATTTATTTTATATTTACCTATATTTTGATTTATAGTTTATATTTAATGATTTTTAATTGTGATATAATCAGTTATTGTTTAGTATCTAAGTATCGTATACTAGATGTATATTTTTTTTATAGTTACCTTTTAATAAAATAAATGTATTACTTAGTATAATAAAATAATTTAATAATTAATGAAAAATAATTGGTTTTGAATATTATGTTTAGATGTGTTACATAGAAAAATGTAATGATTTAATGATTATAATTAATTATATGAATTATAATTAAGAAGAATTATGTATTTTGTTGGTATGGGGCTTTTTTTCCTAGATTCATTATAATACATAATGATGTATGGATTAATTTTAAACTATTGATATCATGACTTATTCACACCATTGTACGTTACGTGTATTATAATAGTTAAAGTCTCACCGACAAGTACTGTTTAATATATATAAGATACCTTAAACTAGTTAAACTAATTAACTGCTAAAATATCTTAAATCATTTTGACGAGGGACATATAATTAATAAGTTAATATTGATAACAAATTAATTAGGACGAACGGAATATAAATGATAACGCAACATTTAATTATTTTGATGGTTTTATGTCGTTTTAAATAATTGTAATAAAATATTGTGCAATATTGGCAAGACTGAATGGGTGATCTTATGTCGGGTGGCTTTTTGTCGAATGGTTTTTTGTCGCGTGGCTTTATATCGGGTGGCTTTTTGTCGAGTGGTTTTGTTAGGTGTAACCTCAGCTACTCGAAAATACTACTATAATATCACGCAATTTAAGAGATAACCGTTATCGATACGACTTAAGAGTATTCTTAGATCATATACTATGGATGGAGCCATTTCCCGATATATTGAAGCACATAATATAACGACAAGTCTCTGACATAGATGTATGATGTGCGCATGCGCGAAGCAAACCGTCGCATATTTAGTTGCTGACCGCTGATTGATATTTAAAACATCGCGCGTGTTTCAAAATAAATATGCGACGGGTTTCTTCGCGCATGCGTATATCAAGCATCAATGTCAGAGACTTGTCGCTTATATGTGCTTCAAATTGAGTACACAGTCGAGATGGGCATGGCTCCATCCATAGTATATGATCTAAGAGAGTATTGTACCCATAGCTGATATTAAAGAATGGATAGGCCATTTGTGCTTATCATACGGGCATGAATTAGAAATAATTTTGAGGTTATAGAGGTCTGAGCAGAATTAGGATTAATTATTTAAAAATTATTTATATTATTATACAATAAACATATTACATTTTATAATAATAATATTTTAATAATTTATAAATTCCAATAGATGTGCCTCGCTCTGCTGTGAAATTCGGTCTAAGTGAAATTCGATCTAAGTGATATTCGGTCTAAGTGATATTCGCTCTAAGTGAGTACCCTAGGTCGGAGACGGGACTGTAAAGAAAATATCGTAAAAAGTCTAGTAGTCACAATTTTAGTTAACCTAACCTCCGGTGGTTTGGGAGGAGCCGATGGGGTCCTAACCTAACCTTCGAGGGGGTCGGTGTGCCTTGATTTCTGGGCTGGTGGAAGCCGCCTTTGGCGCCTTCGAGGGGGTCGGGTGAAAATCGTGTTATCAGGAATTCGATTGGAAATTGTAATCGGGTGTCTAGAAAAGAATTAAGTGTCTAGCTATCAGTCCTAAACTGGTGTAATACTGTTTCCCATTGCATGCCCTGTCTTTTTGTATATAAAAAAATGCATTTAGCGAAAATGGTAGTTGAGTGTCTAGCTATTAATCATCACATCACGTAACTAAATCTGTATCCTAAATCTATATCTGACAATACAATCCACCTCCGCCTCCGACGTCGAAAGTCTAATGTTGTATTATAGGATAATAAGTATAAAGTCGAATAACATATTTTGAGCATTCAAGTCGAGTTGTCAGTTATCATTGGGAAAAATCGAATTAAACGCCATTAAACCCACCCACCACGTAGGCAATCCTACTGCGTCGGATCGTGGACAATGTGTGAATAGTAGGTTATGATACCAATATATATAATATATATGTATATGAACAATCTCATACCGTGTCCCGTCGCATGCCTGGTTTTTATATTATAAAATTTATTTAGTGAAAATGGTAATTGAATGTCTAGCTATCATCCATCATAATATGATGTAAATCGATGTCCGAAAGTTAAATCCATAATTGTCATATTTCTTAATGTCAAAGTTCAGATGTTGTTTTTGATATATAAGAAACTATAAAACATATCAGATGTCATAAAAATTGAAAACATAACAATTCAAAATGTACTCCCTTAACGCGTTATAGTAATACACTTAATAATATGTATATATACTTATAATAATAGCGGCCGGTGTGCCTCGCTCTGCTGTGAAATTCGGTCTAAGTGAATACCCTAGGTCGGAGTCGGGACTGTAAAGAAAATATCGTAAAAAGTATAGTAGTCGCAATTTTAGTTAATCTAACCTCCGGTGGTTTGGAAGAAGCCGAGGGGGTACTAACTTAACCTTCGAGGGGGTCGGTGTGCCTCGATTTCTGGGCTGGTGGAAGCCGCCTTCGGCGCCTTCGAGGGGGTTGTGTAAAAATCGTGTTATCAGGAATTCGATGGAAAATTGTAATCGGGTGTCTAGAAAGAAATCATACACTAAAAAAGTAAGAAAAGTACTGAAGTTGAGTAAATAAATACGAAAAATGGTAATTGAGTGTCTAGTTATCAGTCCTAAACTGGTGTAATACCGTTTCCCATTGCATGCCCTGTTCTTTTTGTATATAAAAAAATGTATTTAGCGAAAATGATAGTCGAGTGTCTAACTATCAATCATCACATCACGTACCTAAATCTATGTCTGACAATGCAATCCGCCTGCGCCTCCGTCGTCGAAAGTCTAATGTTGTATTGTAGGATAATAAGTATAAAGTAGAATTACATGCGAGCATTCAAGTCGAGTTGTCAGTTATCATTGGGAAAAATCGAATTAAATGGCATTAAACCCACCACGTAGGCAATCTGACTGCGCCGGATCGCGGACAATGTGTGAATAGTAGGTTATGATACCAATATAGTATAATATGAACAATCTCATACCGTGTCCCGTCGCATGCCTGGTTCTTTTTTTTTATATTATAAAATTTATTTAGTGAAAATGGTAATTGAATGTCTAGCTATCAGTCATCATAATATGATGTAAATCAATGTCCGAAAGTTAAATCCATAATTTTCATACCTCCTAATGTCAAAGTTCAGATATTGTTTTTGATATGTAAGTGTAAGAAACTATAAAACATATATTATTTTTTAAGTATTAAGTAAAAGATAAATATTTTTAATTTATAAAACATATCAATTCAAAATTACGTACTCCCTAAACGCGTTGTAGCGTATACTACACGTCTACACTTTATATGTATACTAGCTGGCTCCGTGCACTTCGTTGCCCGTTAAAAATGCCAACTCTATATAATATGAAATTGCCATTACCAATGTCAATGAGTTGTTTAGAGAATATGTTTCCAGATTGGTCATTTTGCAACTCGACACGCATATTCTTGCTTAAATGAAGTACTTTGACATGTTTCCACAAACTGGAGGACTTTAGACATGCATTGAGTTCATCAGCTGGCGTTGATCGTGGAATCACCGGCAATGTTTGACGAAAATCTCCTGCTAATAAAATCATTGCACCACCAAATCGGTTATTATTGCTCCGTAGATCTTTTAAGGTTCTGTCCAAAGCCTCCAAAGATTTTTTATGTGCCATCGTGCATTCATCCCAAACAATCAATTTACATTGCTGCAAAACCTTTGCTATTGCAGAGTTCTTCGAAACGTTGCAGGTTGGAGTTTCATTGCTATGCATATTTAATGGCAATTTTAGTGCTGAATGGGGTGTTCGACCACCTTCAAGCAAAGTTGCTGCGATTCCCGACGAAGCGAGTGCAAGTGCAATTTTATTTTGTGAGCGAATTGTTGCTAATATAAATGAAATCAAAAAAGTTTTTCCTGTACCACCAGGTGCATCTAAGAAGTAAATCCCTCCAGTTTCATCATTTGTTACTTTCATAAGAGTTTCAAATACATACTTCTGTTGTTCATTTAACAGTGGAAGATTTGTTTGAATTAATTCTTTCAAAGCGTTGAGATCATACAGTCTTTCTCGATGCAACTCTTGGTTAAAAGCGTCATGCATTGGACGATTGGGCGCGGTCAGGCCTAATTGAATTAATAGTTTGTTTGACATTATCAAGCACATGTCCTCAATTGAAATCAATGCTTCATTGTAAATTTCTTCACTGATTTGTATATTTGGATTTCCCATTCTATTCTGTATTTGATACAAAATATCATCACACATATAATCTTTGTACTTGATCCACAAATCAATTGGGTTTGATGGGAAGCATGTAGATATGATTATAGAAAACAATGTTCGTATTTGATGAGCGTGTGATGATATTACAGCATCATTGAGAGTTTGATCCCAATGAGCGTCATTTTCAAGCAATTGCAAACGTTGACAGGCTTCTCTGTATGATACACACAATTCACCATCAACAGTTCGTAACTGTTGGAATGATGTTGGGCCACGTACATTGACTAATAGCAGTCGTAAGTAAAAACATTCATCATTGCTTGGATGTACTGAATAAATCCGGCCAATCGCATCGGTGGAATATACATCTGTATATCCTGGAACTGGTTTTCCTTGTTTCCGTCGTATAAATCTCCTTAAGGATTGATTCCAGGTATAATATTTTGGCATTTCAGAATATAGCAATGTTTGTGCGAAATCATCGTTTTGGCATGTCTCAAAAAAACTGGTTAATGTAGTAGATGGTGGCTGAGCAGCTCTTTGTACTGCGTTCTGTGCTGTAAAATACACTTTTTGTCCATTTTCTAAATGCACAGCTAAGTGAACAACAGAAGGGTGTCTCTCATGAATAGGAAAAGAAAATATTCGCCAAACTGCTTCATTACTACTGACATAGCGGCCCATTTGGTATTGGGTAACTTCATCATTGGAATTCTCTGCACCAATTCCAATCACAGCCATATCACTCCCTTTGGTTACATATTTGCAAATGTATTTAATAGATTTCACTGAATGGCAAGATTTAACGTTGATGTGTGCTTTGAATGTCTTTGATAAAATGGGTGAATATGGAACAATCCAACGATTATCTATTTCAATATCTTGTTGATTTAATTTGACAATTGTTGATTTTCCATTGTCTGCTGTCGATCTGCGACGATACAATGGATAACCGTCATTACCAGTAATTGTTTCCGATATTAATGTCCGTGGATATCGTTTTGAACATTTACCATCCATCATACACGGTGAATTTTGATTAAGAGTTCCACAGGGACCATGTATCATGTTTTTGATAACTACCTCATGCAATCCAGGATCTACTTGTACATTAGGGATTTCAGCTGATATCACTGCATCAACTTCATTTGGCCTTATATTTTCAACCAACCAAATCAAAATGTGTGCATGTGGCAATCCTCGTTTCTGCCACTCCACAGAATACATCCAGCAGCGTGTCTCACCAAACACATTATGTTTTACGATGAAATCCATTAAAGATTTCAACTTTTGTCTAAAGACTCTGGCTGTAATATCATGACGATCAATGGGTGATTGACCAGAGAATAACTCCTGATTGATTTCTATCCATTGCGGATTGCATGTAAATGTGATGAACAAATCTGCTGTACCATAATGACGAACATACGACATGGCATCTTGAGCATATTCGTGCATATGCCGAGGGCTTCCGATGTATGTTGCTGGAAGAATAGTCATCCGACCGACATTCTGTGCATTTCCATCAGTATTAATCGCATCTCGAAGGTGAATATACTCTTCAGATCGGAGTTTGGTTTGATTCAACCTGATGAATGTTAATCTCTCCGTTTCAATTTTAACATACATGTCAACAACATATTTGTGATATAATCGCCGACATTTCAATATGTGATTATCTTCATTTTCCCGAATCATTAGGCGGTATGAATAATAGTTCATTGAACTGACTTTTTTGTTGGTTTCAGAACCTGTAAATAGATTTTGTTTTAATAACATTCAAATATAAAATTAAAATACATAATATAATGACTGAGATATTATCGCCATAGCTAAACTAATATTTTAGTTACCTGCAATGGGATTTATCATTTTTATTGAGAAATCGTAGCCATCTTCACCTTGCCAAAATATAATGGGATATTGCAGTGCATCATATGAGCGGTGTGTTTCCTTTATACATTGTAATTGATCATTCCGACGACGTAAAACAATATCACGGGATTCCAAGTTTTCTCCAACTACAACGATAGCAACTTCATCAATAGTTGGTGCATTAAAACGTCTTGTATGTTGACCTGCAGGTGTTTTATCAGCTCTGATTACAATTTTGTGATTATCGGATGGCATCAGATCCAGGGCAGTTTTAAACAATATAATCAATTGATTGTGTTGATGAAATAAAGTTTGTAATTGTTCTACAATAGACCTCTTTACTAAATTGTTATGTGCACAACGCAGATCAATTTCTTGTGGTGAATTGCCCATAAAATAAATTTGCAGGAATTTGTTGTCGCTATCTGACACTGGTAACAGTGAACCTGCTCTGTGATATATTTGCCCTTGTATCTGTAAATAAAAAAAAAATATTATGGTGTGGTATAAATTAATGGATTGTCGGTGATCAAACTTAAATAATATTTGATCTTAAAAAGTATATATTTAGTTTTAACTAATATCTATCAAATATAAAATATAATAAAAGTGTCACTGAAACTGAAACACCATATAATATGATGACTAAGTGATATATTTCGTAATGATTAAGAAATTGAAGATTAGTGACACATCTTAACTTTGGTGACAGAAAATTTTGTTCGCTAATAATTATGAGTAACTGCTATAATACATACCTTGAAAGTTGGCATAAAATTTTCCCGAACTACATTTGTTGCCCCAAATGAAGTCATTTGAAAGCAATTGTTATATTGTTGGATATTTGTCAAAAAGTGTATAGAATCTGTTCCTATTCCTGAAACCAATGAGTACAATGGTTCTGGTGGTGGATCCAATGGTATCAATTTCACTTTACCATTAGCGCAACACAATCCATTGGCTTCGTTTTTGTATTTTAATGCCTTACAGTGTGAGCAAACCGAGTTCATAGAACCAATAACAACACACTGGTAGTTACTGTAGTCAATTGACACATCGTAACTGAAAGCAGCTCGATTCAAACTTGCGCGATTATTAGTTGAATTTCGCGTTCGCGCTTCACGCGTTTGTGATATCCGAATTCTTTCACGTTCATTTCGGTCGTCACGTTCTTGAGGCTTTGGTTAGATCGGTAATTAGCTTGGTTGGTAGTATTTCGGGTTATTCTACCTAGATTGCTCCGTCGTATAGGAGGCATATCAAATATAAATTATTATGTTTTTAAGGTCTTCCCAGGAATTTTTTATTATATTTTATTCAAACAATTAAATTGAATAAATATTGTCTATAATATTTCCATGGCAACACAAAAATATTATAGTTTTAATTTATTTTTTATATTTTGACGGTATCGGGTTCAAATCAAAACCTTGCTATAACATTTTAAATAAATTATTTATTTTATTTAAATGGTTGCCATTGACTACCAAAAATAATTTAGTTTACTATTTGCTGGACAGATGGCGCCTCTGTAATTTCATCACCATCTCGTCATATTTCTCAAACCTGATAACTTTTTCAAATTTTTCGTCCGTAAGAACCTTCTCCTGGCAATTCCGAACAGTTGAAGAAAAAAATCAGCCAAATCGGTCCAGGGGTTGTTTAGTTATGCGAATACCAACACATTTTGCGATTCATTTTTATATATAAGAGATATACTTATAATAATCGTAATAATATGGTATTGAAAAAAATCGTAGACGTATGTATTTATCGTATAAGAGAAAGCAATAGCTTTAATTTTCAAAATTCAAATTAAAAAATCAAAAACTAACTCGAAAAAAAATGCAAAAAATTGTTGGATACGGGCGGAAGAGACGTTAATTAGAGCGTTGCCGTAAAAATGCGCCAAAGGCACAGCCAGAGAGGGAGTCGAACTCGCTCTAATGATATGTCCGCAATAAAGATGTACTTGTGGAAACAACAATGTAAAAGGATGTCACTTATGTCAGTTTGCAACTTAGGTCCTGTTACCAAACAGTCATTGAGAGAAAGTCCCGATGATGATGCGGCAGAAGCATCAAAAACAACCCTAATTTTCAAATCATTATCTTGGCGTTTAACAACCGCATGGTGCGGAATGAAATAATTACCTTCACGCGTTGCCAGCTCCATGTGACCCAATGTGATATACTCTTCCATGAATTTCCGATATGATTCATAGAGTTCAGAATCTTTATTTAGGCGACGTTCCAAATTGTATAAACGATTTAATGCTACACGACGTGACGATCCTAAACCAATGGACCTTGGGTCTTGAGAAATCTCGTCTTGCATCAATTTTCCATCAGAATATTACATTACAGTCTTCTTGAATGGTAATGCGACTTTAAATCTTCCCGTAGTGTCCCGTGACACGTTCGTTTTGAACCATTTTTCACACATGTCATCTTCCGTGGTTGAAATGACCGACCCATGAGGTTCTTCGACTGTCCAAAATTTCTGCATTATTTCATCAATGGCTGGTGTGGTATTTATGACTAATGATACTGCTGATGACGTTACTGAATCCTTTAAAGCCCCGACTATTACCCATCCGAGTTGTGTATTTAGGGCTGGCGGTAATCCACCTTGAACATAAAACCAATGGATACAGATCCCCTCCTACAAGCATGTCGATAAGACCCGGTGTATCGAACTCAGGGTCTACTAATGGTAAATGACCATATCGATCACGCACACTATCTGGTAATTTTTCGTAAGGCATTGACGCAGTAATTTTGTTTAAAATTGTGACATTAGTTGCCGTAAACGTCGGTTCATCGATTGTCAAAGGAATAAAGTTACATGAATTCGAACCCTTGATTGATTTAACCCGCTGCTGCGCGAGGCCGACAACTTCTGTTCGGGTTTTGAAACGTGGTAAACCCAATCTCTTTGCACATTCCGTCGTGATTGCAGAAACCTGTGAACCACTGTCCAAAAGAACTCTGATGACTACATATTCACCCGAACTGTCCCTTACACGTACTAGAGCTGTGGCTAAAACAAACCGTATATCTGACTGCGATGCACCTGAAAAACTTGGGGATGTTGAACTGTCTTCGTCCTTATTAATTGCGGTACCTGATTTGTTGTCCGACTTCGCCAAATCAATACTATTTGTCGTTAAGCCACGCTTAGCATCAATATGCAACAATATATGATGTCGACCATTGCAAGATTTACAAAGGTATGTTGATGAACATGCACTCGCGATATGATCATTACTTAGACAAATAAAACACAACTTCTTTTTAACAACGAACTCCCGCCTTTCCGTTAGCGATTTCTTTTTAAATAGAAAACATCTATACATAGCATGATCGCGTTCGCAAAATGAACATTTAACCGCCTTATTAGTAGTAGTCACCGCCAAAGATGTCTTCCCGAACGACCGCTCGCCCTTGATCCTTTTAGATCCACTAATACTAATCAATTGTTTTGTATCTTGAGTTCCAATGTTTTCTAAAATTTTGCATCGGAGCGCTATGAAATCTAATAATTTGTCTAACTTTGGTATTTCATCTGTCGATATATACTCTTCGAATAAGCGCATCTAATAAGAGTATCTGTGTCTAACACACGAGCGCCAATATAAAATAATAAAAAACCCGACAAATCATCGACACCCAATGCTTTAATCGCAGCGACGTTCTCACGAAAAGTACTAATGAACGACATTAATGCTGGGACAGATTCACGTTGAATTCGCTCGAATGCAAATAATTTATCCAAATGCGCGGTGATAAGATGTCGTTTATTGTCGTACTGATCATTTAAGGCGCGCCAAGCAATATCATAATTTTCCGCCGTCAACGGAACCGATTTTACGATCATTAAAGGAGAACCCGATAATGCCGAAATTAAATAATGAAAACGTTCAATATCAGTAAGGACATTATTATTATGTACCAATGACACAAACATATCACGAAACGTGCACCACTGTACATTGCCGTCAAATTTGGGCAATTCGACTTTCGGTAATGTTAGTGCCCGATTGGAATTTGCATTATTTACACGTTCGGAATTTAACTGTGTTGGCGGTATGCATTTATTTAACGTACGATAAACCACCTCAATGTCACCACACAACTGTTCCAATTTATCGGATGTAGCCTCATCGACGTTGACGTATTCATCTTCCCGATCCAGACCGACCAACGATGACACGATAATCTGCTGTTCCTTTTCAACATTGTTCCTGAACCGTTCCAGGGAACCATAACGCGCTAAGAAAGTCTCCTGTCTTTGTGTATCAAGAGACGCCTTTTGTGATAACACATGCAAATTAACTACCGATTTTAACGCAGCATCTCGCTCTAACCGTGCGCGAGCGAGTTCACGCTTTTCGTTTTTTTGCGGTGCCATCCCGAACCTAACCGAATTATAATTTAAATTAAAACGAAACGAAGTTATCCGGTTCGAAGGACCAAAATGTAGCGTGTGTACTGTCTTCACTTATGAAATAATAATAAATCAAAACAAAACAACCAGATTGTTATAATAATAAATGTGGACTGTATTAAATGATATAACAGTACATCACACACATGATACTAATAATAATAATATATACAAGAATTAATTGTTGGGGAGTAGGCGCCTACCTACTATATAAAATAAAAGTTATTTATTTTAATTCGTAATATACATTCAAAGAATATATTATATACATATAATAATAATAATAATATTGATTATGATAGCAGTTGATAATATATAAAATAATATTCGCGTATCATTAATAATATGATAACGCGTTACCGTAACCGGACCGCTCACGGTCTTAGATTAATAGGTCTGGCAACTACCTTCAGATATGATGCTCTTAATGTCGGGTCCCGCTCTGGTGGCACTATCTAGCGGCGAAGTACCATAACAAGTCACATACGCATATTATTATTATGATTGATTGATTGTCGACTGTCGAGTAAAAAAACTAATAAAGACTAATTATATTTAAAAAGTAGTATTAAGACGTGATAAAAGCTGTGGTTTTTACAATCCATTGTCCATTATCGTTATTATTTAGCTTATAGTAATAATCTATGAGTATGACTGTAAAATAGCGCCAAAATATAAGACCCATCACCCATGTGACATTGTTGATACATTGTCTTTAAAAGTATCTATTACCAATTAAATTTTGTTTGAATAGTTTTTAGTCAAATATATTATTTACATTTTATTAAAATGACACGGAATTGTTGTATATGTAATTGTAAGACCACAGGGGTGCCTACATTTTGTGTAACACAAAATCGTTTGGAAAGGTGGGGAGCAGTTCTAAATAAAATTTTAAAAATTGGGGATAGGATATGTCAATCACATTTTTCTGGAGAATCTGTAAAAAAAGAAGATATTATAGATATAAAACCTAATAGGATACCAAAAGTAAGTTCTAAAAATGTACATAATAGTATAATTATTGTATACAATTAACTTTACAAATAGTTTTTTTTATTAAACATAATAAGAACAATAAATCTTACAAAATAATTTAACAATAGTCAACATGACAACATAACATGACATTTTTAGAAAAGTTTTTTATTTGATATATTATTGATGTATCATTAACATACTTTAAGTTATTTTCATTTACAATTAGTATTTTAAATTTAATGAAATTTAATTCATTAAAATTGGCACTTTCATCTAAAATGTTTTTTCTTTATTATTATTAAATAGGTAAGTTATAAACTTAAAAAATATATATTTATTTCATTAAAATTTAGACTTATTTAAAACATGGAGCTATGCCAATACTTCCCGAAATGTTAATTTCTACAGACTGTAGTGAAGTTTTAGCTTTGCCACTCTCACCTGTCTTATCTGAATCGTCTTTTATAAAAGAAAACAACTTTGAACAGGTAAAAATCCTCAATTAACACATAACAGTATTTAAATTATGAGTACATAGATATATTTTTTTTATTTAGAAACAATATCATAACAAAAGACTTCAATGTATCTCAATTCATCCAACCAAGAAAATATGTTTAGGTTTTGATACATGTTCTGATAATACATATAATGCTGTTTTTAGACAAATTTATTCAGATCCAAAACTTGTTAATTTACCATCAGATTGGTATAGAATAATTCCAACTAATAAAAAATGCGTAATATTCTGTAAGGTTTTATTAAAAAATGATTTAACTCCCTATTTTGAAAGATCCATTATTATTGATGAAGATGCAACAATAACATGCAAATATTTGAATAGCTTTCAAATTGATGTTGAAAAATTAGAATTAAATTCAAATGTTATATTAGACCATCATACCATTGAAAATGTAATTTTAAATTTTGCCAATACCACTTTTTGTTCAGGTACACTTATTCCAAATGAATTAGTTAAGTACAAGCCAAATACTGGATATACTGATTATAATGGTAAATTTCATCATTCAAAATGTTTAATTGTTATAAAAACATCTTCTCATAATACTTCTAAAACAGAAAATGCAAATTTTGTGTTACTTTAATAAGTACATGTAACAAAAAAAACAAAGAAATTTAATAGCACGAAAAACTAAGTTAACTACTAAACGAATTCACATAAATGTTACTCCTTCTAAGACAGAAAAACTAAAACTCCTTAAACAGCAAAACAAGATATCTAAACAATCAAAAAAAAGAACTCAAATTCAGCTAAAAAAATTAAAACAAAACATTTTACAATATGAAACAAAATTTAATAACATAGATAGCAAAATTATATTAGAAAATGTAGGAAACAAAATTTCTGAAAATCAAAAGTTAATAATTATACAAGAAATAATCAATTCATCAAAAAGAAAGTGTCCTAGAGGTAATCGTTATACCGAAGATTGGGTTATGTTATGTATGCTTTTACATATAAGATCACCGTCAGGATATAATTTTACAAAGTAACCAATTATTGCCATTACCGTGTATCAGAACTATAAGAAGATATTTAGCTATGATTTCAAGTACATGTGGGTTTGATAAATGTTTCTTTGAATTATTTAAAAAGCATTTATCTTTCAAAAAAGATCATCAAAAACATGGGCTTCTAATTTTTGATGAAATATCTTTAAGAGAAAGCGTTTCTGTAAATTCCAAAACATTAAGTTACACTGGATTAATTGATTTTGGTGAAGAAGATGAAGAACTAAAAGATTTACCTAAAGCAACAAATATTAATTCAAAAGCTACACAGTATTGGTATTCATGTTTCAACCTTTAGCAGATTCGTACACTCAACCTATTGCAGTATTCGCATCCAAAGGCAGTAAATGATTAACATTATCAAAATTGATAGTAAAAGCAGTTTTACTACTCGAAGATGTGGTGCATACGTCCATGGATTTTATCTGATGGAGCACAACAAATCGTCGTGTATGGACTGAATTTGGTAAGTGGCAAGTGAATAGTCCATTCTAGTATTGAACACTTTTGTGATGAGAATAGACGATTTTTTGCTTTCTCTGACAGTCCACATTTACTGAAATGTGTTAGAAATAGATTATATAATAATAAAGTCTTAAAAGTAAGAATTATTTACTATGGTAATTTAAAATAATTAAATACTTCAATCTACTTACTTCAAATTATAGGTTGATCCAAATGAAAATTTTGTCAAATGGGAACATTTTGAAATTCTTCATGAGCAAGACAAAATCAATTGTGTCAGCCAGTTAAAAGTTTGCCCAAAAATCACTGACAATCATATTAAATTACTAATACTTGCCTGAAAATGCGAGTTCGATTCGCTACACAAGTAAATTTAATAAAAACCATCTTATTATACTCAAATGCTTACTTCAAACCTTTACTTATTTGCTATAACATTGCATACTTTGATTATCCAGATTATTTACTAACTAGAAACATAAAATAAATTTATTTCAAATGTTAATTAATAATTAAGTCTAGATTCTAGTAAGTCAGTTGCTGATGGGTTATTATTTTATAAAAAGCACCAAATACAAGGTCTTCAAAACTGTGATTCAACAATAAAGTTTTGTTTAGTTTTTAATGATATGTTTGACGCACTAAACGCAAAAATTCCTAGTCAAGGTATTACTTCAAATTCAAAAAACTATGAGGTTAGTTATTTCTATATCTATCAAAATTGACATTTTGCTTTATGTGCTTTTGTGAATTAAACTTATTTATTATTTTTTTGGAACCAATAAAATAATTACTACTACATTTGAGTATCAATGAGTAATGTAAGTAGTTGTCTATGTAATTAAATAATAAATAATTATGTTGAGTAATTTAAACTTACAGTAAATTATTATTGCCTATCTATCTAAATTGATGCTTAGCTTTATGTGCTTTTGTGAATAAACTAATTAATTTTTATTTTTTGGAATCAATACAATATTTTCTACTGTATTTGTGTGCATCAATGTAAGCAATGTAAGTATTTGTGATTAAATAACAATAATCATGTTATAAGTAAATTCAACTTACAGTAAATTATTATTGTCCAGGTACTCCAGCATTCTTTAGACTGGTTAAACATGTGGGAAAATAATTTGATATCTGGAAAAATAAGCGCTGATGAATTCTTAAGTGCAAGTACAGCTGAAGGGTTGCGAGTTACCTTAATATCATGTAAACATCTGGCTGATTATATGATTGAAAAATATGATTTCCACTATCTTCTTTCAGGAAAAATAAATCAAGATTCTCTCGAAGTATATAAATATTTTAAAAACTTTTAATGATTAAATATTATAGTTAAACAATATCTAATGAATATAAAATTATTTTAGCGGTTTTTTGGTACAGTTCGTATGGCTTCTGGTGCAAATGACCACCCTTCATCGGCAACTTTCTTACAAGTGTATAAATTATTATCAGCATACTTTATTTAAGCCTCCAAAATATGGAAACTGTACTGTAGAAGCAGACACTATTAATGAAAATCTTATTAAAATATCTGACATAAAAAGCATATATGCAAGTAAAGATTTATCAGCTTTTGAAAAACTAAAAACAAAACTTGATAATATTATAAATCAAGGTGAATGGGAGTTCACTGATGTAATTGAACATGATTATTCATTAGCTCCAATTGTTGACTGTTTAAAATATTATATAGTAGGGTATTTAAGTCATCAAATAATGAAAAGGACAACTTGCTCAAAATGTAAATCATGTCTTACATCTCCACAGAACTACAGCGCTGAAGCACAGCTAACAAATATTAAAAGCAAAGGATGGCTTAAACACCCAAATATTTATTTATACAATTTGATGAGTACAATAGAAGATGAATTTCAAAAATATTGTGAAAATTTAAATGTATTTGATGATATAGTAGAAGGATTAATCACTAAATTTGAAACATTCACTTTTCCATGTACAGAACATAAAGATTATATTATTTCTTATTCAATAAAATATTATATCAGTATGCGAATGCGACAATACACTAGACAAACTAATCAGGATAAATCTAAAGAAAACCTAAAGAAAAAAAAATTATCCAAATTTTGTAAAACATAGGTAATAATTGTATAGGTAATACTAATTTAATTTACCTGTAAGATCAGGGTTCTGGGTATTTCATTTTTTTACTGTGTTTTCAATATTATTTTTAGGTTTTAATGTTTTATATGTATTTTTAAAATTGTATATTAATATATTATATTATTATTAAAATAATATAATAGTCAACTTACAGTCAAGTACAATTGTACAAATGATAGAAATTAGAAAAATATTTAATATGTTTCTTGATTATGTTTTATCTTCAAATATTTAATTTACCTGTAAGATCAGGGTTCTGGGTATTTCAATTTTTTTACTGTGTTTTCAATTATTATTTTTAGGTTTTAATGTTTTCTATGTACTATTAAAATTGTATATTAATATATATTATTATTAAAATAATATAATAGTCAACTTACTGTCAAGTACAATTGTACAAAATACAAATGATAGAAATTAGAAAAATATTTAATATTTATCTTGATTATGTTTTATCTTTGAATAAGTTATAAATTATTAAATTACAAATTACTACTAAAGCGCGCCACCAGAGCGGGACCCGACAATAAGAGCACTACCGATTTGTGTAAATTGGTCGATGAGTTGCATAGGCCTGGGACCGCTGATCGAAATCGTTTTCACGCCGAACGTCTTCTCTGTGGATCTTCGTGAGTAGAGTCGGGGAGGGAAGAGATATTATACTACAGAAAATATTCGTAACAGCCCGTGCTGGAATACGATAAAATGTTGCTGCACCCGTGTGCAGCAAATGTATTATAATATAATAGTCGACACTCTCGCACCATAAAGAGTTACATGTAGTACCCGCGCACAATAAGTAACAAAATATATAAAAAGATATAAAATAAAATATGCCACCGAACGGCAGAAATGGCGACCCGACGCGACGCGTAAAAAACAAAGAAAAGATACGGACTGCGACGGTGGTATCGGCAACGACAACTTGCAGACTGACGATGGTCAACGACCTTGCGACGGTAGAATCCCTGTGTCTGGCGGCCGTACAGAACGGGCAGCCTTCGAGGGACACGACGGCGGGGCGTGGGGTTTCTTCGGAATATCCCATTCCTTATCGGCGAAAGATTATAATGTTGGATACAAAATAATAAAAATAATAATTGGTCGTCGCCAGAGTCGGTACCGAACACATAACATTGGTAGACCACATACTATACTCATATTTATAGTTAGGTTTTGAGTTTTGAAATTCTCTGCTACTACAACTACTAACATTTAATTCACTATTTTTTTTTTTTTTTTTTTTGGTACAGACATATTAAATAATGTTAAATAAAATACAATAATCGGACACGATGCACTTACAAAATGACAGACGTATTTGAACTGATTAATGTTTACTGAGGTAGGTTTATTACTATAATAACATACTAAACGCAATATCATATAAATAATACATAAGTATTATTATTTTATCTACAGATATAATTGAATCCCGTGCGCATGCACATGCCATCGGGCGCGTCCCCAGGTTGCGGATAGGGGAACGCCCTGTAGATATACAGGGTAGCCGCGAAATAAGCCATCCTTCCTGGATGGACGAATAAGCGGTCGCGGTCAAGTGTACCACCGGGGGAGCGATCGGCCCCCGGTGCCCCGGTAGATCAGGCCACCCCGAACAGCAAACAGTCGACGTGAGGCTGACGTCGACAGTGGCAGCCAAGCCACCACCACCTTTCAATATTCATGATGGACACAAATAAAGGAAATATCGTTACCACACCAGGGGATTCGGACCCCCAGGTGTCGGCGGCCGGGAGTGTGGGCACGTCCCGGGTTTCGTCATCGCCAACAGGCTACCCATCAAACGCGGAAGAAGTAAGGCAGGCTTCCGCGGCCAGCAACGGTGCTGGTACCGCGACTGCTGGTAGTGCTGCGAAGCGGGGCACTACCCTCGGACAGAGAGCCGAGTCTAAGACCGCAACTGGAACCAACGGAGTTAAAGGAAAATAACTAAATGAGCAGGACGCAGACATGAAGGCGCTGTGAAGCGCTTTCTCCATACGTGCCTTACTACGCAGGATGGAGGCTACAAGCTTATGCTCCAAAAAGCAGCGGTCCTAGAGAGCTGGTCCGTTAAGGTAAGGAGCCCGGAAGCGAAATCCGCCATTGAGGGGCTTCTGGAGGTGATTGGTGGACTAAGGAAAAGCCGTGAAGAAGTGCACAAAGCGTTCAACGCCTTGCACCACAACATCCCCAAGAGTGACCAATTACAAAGGCCAAGCGTGAAGACGAAAATGTCCAACATCGAGTCAATGGACGCGGCGACGGATACGCCATGCTGGTGGGAGTTCTGCCCAACGTCACTACAACAGCCAGGCATTCAGCGTCCGATTGCTAAGCCGGCGGACAAGCCTGGACAACAACGGAATGAGAACTCGGACAGTGCGGGAGAGGCAGAGTTCAAAGTCGTCACCAAGAGGCGAAGAGGCAAAAGGGGAGCAGACAAAGTCCCGATGGTCCAGGCGGCTAAAGCAGAATCCACGGCTCCGCAAATCCCGAAGGCAGTCGGAGGGAAGCGCATGCGCCCCCCTAGATCGCAAGCAGTGGTGTTGGAGAAACCGGCTGACAAGTCCTACGCCGACATTGTCAAGGAAGTGAAGGAGACCGTTCGGCAGGAGGCTCTCGCCTTCGAAATCACAACCAGGAGAGCCAAGTCTGGCAACCTAGTGTTAGAAATGCACGGAAAGGAACAAGCAGACAGCTTGGCTAGCGTCCTAAAAAGACGTTTTGGCGAAACCAGGGGCATCAGGCGCCCTAACCCTAGTGTTGCCCTGGTTCTCATTGGCATTGAGGACTCTGTTGACGAAGTCGAGCTGACGAGCACGCTGGAGGCACACGACCCAGAGTTAAAGATCAAGAATGTCTTGAAGATCCGTGAGGGTGCGAATGGAGTGAGATCGGCCGTAGTGAGGGTGCCGGTTTCTCCAGGGCTTAAGCTGGCCCGTCTCAAGAAGCTCAAGATTGGCTGGGCGAAATGTCGCATTAAAGCGCTTGGGGCCAGGCCCAAGGGCTGCGCTCGGTGCTCCTCTTTGGAGACAAAGGACTGCAGAGCCGAAGAGAAAAGGAGGTGTTTTAGATGTAAGGTTGTTGGGCACCTAATTGCCTCGTGCGAACTCCCCCATCAGGAAGTCCGCCCGGGCGAGGTGGATCGAAGTCCGGGCGTCGTCGTGCAGGACGAAAGCTCCTCCACCCCCGCATGCCCCTGATGGCAAGTTCGTTGCGGGCGATTAAGGTTCTGCAGGTGAACCTTAACCACTGCTGGGCGGCACAACAGCTGCTCATCCAAACCGTCGCGGAACGCGACATCGATGTCGTTGTTGTCAGCGACTACAACCGCCAGATGGGGGCGTGCCCACAGCAATGGGTCGCCAGTACGGACGGCAAATGCGCCATATACGTCACGAGCAGATCGACGGTCGCCGTATCGGGCAGAGGCTCTGGGGTGGGCTTCGCTTGGGCCAAGGTAGATAGTACGCTGTTCTACAGTTGCTACTTTACCCCCAACTGCTCCCTTCAAGAATTTGACTGTTTTCTCAACGATCTCGAAGCGTCGATCCGGTCCCAAGGCGACGCGAGCATGGATATCGTCGTGGCCGGGGACTTCAACTCCCACTCTTCGGAGTGGGGTTCGTCCACAGACGACGCTAGGGGATCCCTTTTGTCCGACTTCGCGTCGGCACTTGAACTCGTGGTCTGTAATGTAGGCTCAACGCCGACGTTCAGGAGGGTTAATGCGGCATCGGTGATCGATGTCACCTTTTCGCGTTCTACGGGCAACCGGCCCCTGGTCTCAGACTGGGCCGTCATCACGGAATACTACACCGCCAGTGACCACGAGTACATCGGGTACTCTGTGCTGAAATCGGGGTCATCCAGAACTACGGCAGACTGCAGAGTGACTCGCCCTGCAGGCTGGTCCACGAAGAAGCTGTCGTTGGAAGCCATCAAGGCCCATGGGGCCCGCAATAACACCTCACCTCCCCTTCCGGAGAACGCTTCTGCGGAGGAACACGCCGCCAGACTACAGGACTTACTGACAAGGGCCTGCGACGCAGCAATTGCAAAAAGAACGGTATTCCAAGACAAGAGGGGAGCACACTGGTGGAATGATGACATCGCTTACAAGCGCAAGGTTGCCATTGCTGCTAGAAGGAGGTACCAGCGCGCGGGACGAAGAGCTAACGTTATTGATCGTGAGGCAGCTCTCGAGGAGTATAACCATGCTAGGAAGGAACTGAGAATGGCCATCAGGAGGGCGCAGGAAAGATCTTGGTGAGAGCTATGCGAGGCTGTGGAAGGCGACTCTTGGGGCGTACCGTACAGAATAGTCACCAAGCGGCTAGGGCGCCGCCCTCCTGCCATGGATGTGCAGGCGATGTCCCAAATCGCTCGAGGCCTCTTCCCAGCGCAACCGCCCGTAGATTGGCGAGCGGTCCCAACAGGATCTAGCGCCTCCACTGAGCTGACCGCGCCGCTGGAGGTCGAGACCCCTATGTTCACGACGGATGAATTACTGATGGCGGTCGGAAAGTTGCCTCTGGGTAAGGCTCCAGGTCCCGATTCCATCCCCAACGAGGTGATTAGGTTGGCAGTGAGACATAGCCCTGACATGTTCCTGAACGTGTACAACGCTTGCCTTACCAAGAAGGTGTTCCCGTCCATATGGAAGAGGGCCAGGCTCGTTCTACTGCACAAGGGTTCCGACAAACCACCGGACCAGCCGTCCAGCTATCGCCCCATAAGCTTGTTGGACGGTGCGGGCAAACTCTTGGAGAGGATGCTGCTGAACCGTCTAGCACCGTATGTTGAGAATACCGGAGCCCTCAGCGAATTTCAATTTGGCTTTAGACGTACCAGATCCACCGTGGACGCTATCCAAGAGGTCCTAAAGACGGCGCGCGCAGCGGGTGAGGGTGCAGTGCAGAACAGAAAACACTGCGCTGTAGTGACTCTCGATGTTAAAAATGCGTTCAACACTGCGCCTTGGACGCAAATCGATGCGGCTCTGCACAGGTCAGGGGCCCCTGGATACCTAACGGGCATTCTACGGTCCTACATGTCCGAACGGGAAATCCAGCTTGGTGCTGGGTCAAGCCTGCCAGTCACTTGCGGAGTTCCGCAGGGCTCGGTCTTAGGACCGACACTGTGAATCTCTTCTATGATGGCATACTACGGCTCTCGGTTCCTGCGAGCGTCAAGCTCGTAGCATTTGCGGACGACGTAGCGTTAGTGGCTGTCGCACACAATTCTGAGCTAATGGAGCAGTTGGTCAATCCAATACTTACGGAAGTGTTGCAGTGGATGCTGGCGAACGGTCTAACTCTTGCACCTGAGAAGTCCGAATGCGTAATCTTAACAAAGAAGCGCTCTTTTGGCTCACCGAAGATTCAAGTACAAGGAATTACGGTGCCTGTCAAACGTGCCATCAAGTACTTGGGTGTGCAGCTGGACACCCGACTGTCCTTCGTTGAGCATGCGAAGACGGTGGCTGCAGGAGCCAAGAGGGCCGCGGTTGCGCTCGGCAGACTCATGCCAAACGTAGGTAGGCCCTCGCAGTCCAAGCGCAGTCTGATCATGAGCGTAATACACAGCCGCTTGCTCTACGGAGCCCAAGTGTGGTCTAGCAGCGTCCAGGTTGTAGAAAAGCCGAAGACACTGCTAACCCAAGCTCAGAGGTGCACGGCACTGCGGGTGGCCAGGTGCTACAGAACCGTGTCCAACATGGCAGCTCTGGTCCTGGCTAGGATGCCCCCGGCTTACCTGTTAGCCTTAGAGAGGTCCACCATAGCAGAGGCTAGAAAGTCTGGGTGCGCTGTCTCTAAAACCGCAGTTCAGTACGAGACCATCCTGCAGTGGCAAGTTGCGTGGGAAAACACTGGAAAGGCGAGCTGGACCAGGAAACTCATCCCAAGTGTGGTCAGATGGTGGTACCAGGGACCAAGGAAAGTTACTTTCCACATGGCTCAGGTCCTTACAGGGCATGGGTGCTTCCAACATTATCTGTGGAAGAGGAACAGAGCAAGAAGCCCGGCGTGCCATCACTGTCCGGAAGTTTGTGATGACGCGGAGCACACTATTTTTGTGTGTCCCTTTTGGGAGGAAATGAGGCGGGGCCTTTCACAGTGCCTTAGTAGATCCCCCCGTCCCGAAGACGTTGCAGACCTGTTGTGCAGACCCAACGTAAGCGAACTACCCGCAGATCTAGGCCAGCGCGGCAAAATACTTGACGCTGCAATCAGGAACGAGTCCCTTTTCTTGGCTATGGTGGAGTCCATCATGGGTGAGAAAGAAGAGCTCGAGAGAATTAGGCAGAGGGCAGAAGTGGCACGATAGTGCTACTGGTCCAAAAAGCAGGAGAAGGAAGTCAGGAATAAACGCCATTTGATATATTGTTGTTTGTTAATTCGTCATCTTGTCGTTTATTGTATATATCACATGAGGCCTGTTACACTTAATTAATATTAAGCAACATTGTTAAACACGTTGTAAGGAGGTAAGGACGGGGAGACTAGCCCCGCCTTCCCCACCCAAATATGTATTTCTTTTGTTTAATAAACGATGGCGGCCGGGAGGAAGTAATGCGAAAGCAGTTCACTCCCGGTCGTCGATTCCAAAAAAAAAAAAAAAAAAAAAAAAAAAGATAAAATTGAATAATCGTTAATGAGCGATAAAAGCTGTATGCTCAAATATTTTTACCTATTACCTATATTCTATAATAGTATAATTTATTATGTATAATATTATATATTATATAATATATAATAGTAACAATTTTCGCGTGCCATGGATTTGCCATCCGTGTCTATGGTCACAGACAAATAGACAACAAATGTTCCTTGATTCAAACGGGGCAGGTAGCAATTTTTCGTTAAGGGTACGGCTCTTTTTTCGCCATCACCGTAACTCACACATGCGTCAAGTTATGCATCTTGTTTTGTTTTATGTTATTCGTTTTCGCCTATCACCTTCTTCACCGCTGTACCAAACACACGCGTCAAGTTGTACTCCACGTTCGATTGATGTGCGTTTTTGACGTACGCATTGAATGTTTCCGAAACATACAACAGCGTCAAACTGTGCTTCACGGTGGGCTTGTTTGTGTGCGTTTTCCCGTGCAAAATCGCCACCTTCGATATACTCTTGACTCTTTGTTGTAACTCCCCAAAAAAAAGCTCTTATACGTGGTTTTCGCTCTTTTCGCCGTCGCCGAATTTCACACATGCGTCAAGTTATGTATCTTGTTTTGTTTTATGTTATTCGTTTTCGCCTTTCACCTCCGTCACCGCTGTACCAAACCCACGCGTCAGCTTGTACTCCCTTATTGATTGTTATGCATTTTCATCCATGCGCTTCATGGCGCCAGACCAAGCACACGCGTCTAGTTGTACTCCACGTTTGATTGATGTGCGTTTTCGCCGTGCAACTTCTTAACCATCGATATACTCATAACTCTTCGATGAAAATCCCGAAAAGGAGATCTTATTCACGGTTGTCGCTTTTCGTTTCAAACCGAAACTCACACATGCGTCAAGTTATGTATCTCGTTTTGTTTTATGTTATTCGTTTTCGCCGTTCACCTTCGTCGCTGCCGAACCAAACTGACGCGTCAAGTTGTACTCCCTATTCGTTTGTTATGAATTTTCTCCGTGCCGCTTCGTTACCGTCGATATACTCATAACTCTTCGAAATAACTCCCGAAAGATGCTCTAATTAACGGTTGTCGCTCTTTTTTCGCCGCCGCCGAAAATCACATGCGTCAAGTTGTGAATCGCGTTTTGTTTGTTTTGCGTTTACGCCGTTCGTCTTTGTCGCTGCCGAATCATACATACCAGGCTCTGAACACTTTTAAATGTTATCAATAATAAGCGGCCATTTTTCTGGATGAAAACAATATTATCAATGTTCTATGATAATATTGTTTGGATGTTTATTTGTTATTATTCTGTATTTCTGTGTCACAGACAAGTAGACAACAAATGTACCTTGATTCAAACGGGACAGGTAGCAATTTTTCGTCAAGGGTACATGAAATGCGGAACCCTGCTGATCATATTTTAAAAAATCACGGTTTTTTAATTCCCAGCCTAAACTGAGAATACCTAGTTAGAGTAAAAATCGTCACCTGGCGCGTTAATATCGAAGGACGTTATTGTTAATTTTTAACGGTCAATCTTTTGGACTCGTGAAAGTCTCGTGTTATAACCAATATATTTATTCTTTGTATAACTCTGTCGACTGTCGGAACTTGGTCACTTTTTCACTTTGTCACTGAATAAATTTGTTCATCATCATGGTTCTTGTATGTTTGGTTAAAAATTGTAAAAATGCCAAAAGCACTACAAAGGAAAAAAATTGCAACCTTTTTAGAATACCCAAAGGTTTGGCTCGGTAAGTAATTCATCAAAACTTCACAATGGTTATATTAATTAATTTTTAAGAAATTGCTACTTATAAAATAAATTAATTTATAGGTCTTAAGAATGGTTAATTAATTGTGAAAGAGAAGATCTGATTTCAAAATCTGTTGACAACCTTTACAACAATTATAGAGTTTGTATGAACCATTTTAAAAATAACATGTTTTCAAATCCAGAGAAAACTCGATTATGGATTAGTGCTGTGCCTACTGAGTTTGGTAATTTTAATTGTTGTTTTATTTATTCATTATAATCTAGAATCTAGACATTAAGTTAATTTTTATAAATAGTTTTCTAATATTTAATTTCCTTAATTTTAGTAATGCAAACAACCACATATACCTCTTCTGGCACTTCACCAATAGTTAATCATACAATGGATTTTAATTCACCATCTACCTGTAAGTTATATTTGTATTTTTTTTTTACTATTTACTACATTTATAAGGTCTAATTCAAAATTTAAAAATCTGTTTATGCAGCAATGTCAATCAGTACTACAACTTTAGACGAACAAGTTGATAAACCAAGTTCAAAACCAGTATCAACACAAATTACAAAGGACCTGACTTTAAACACCCCAAGAAAATCTAAACTTAAAGGTAAATTAAGTGAACTTAATAAAAGATGTACCATCCTAGAAAAAGAGATTGAATCTTTAATAAAACAAATGAATGAAACCTACTAAAACAGTAATTTTTTGTAATTTTAACAGATTTGTTTAAATTTTTTGTAATTTTTAACAGGAAAATATAAGGTCAGCTTTTTTTGGAATGTTTTTTAAAGTTCGTTTTTAGATGTTTTTTTAAGAAAAAAATTTAATACAAAAACACGTCCCCGAATGGGGGATGCGTTAAATTTAGGAACATTTATAATAATTTAACTTTTTAATATTTATTAAGAATAATAAGAAAAATACTTGATCAAATCAAAAAGTGTACTGAACGTACCCACTATCTACTGATTTGCAAACAAAATGAATGTTTCACCTCAGCGTCCCTATTTTTTTGTAAACCAAAAAAAAAAATATTTTACATTTTTGATGTCCCTCACTTATTAAAATCAACTAGAAATAACTTTTTTAAGCACCATTTAACTTTTTCGAATGGCATAACAGAAAAAAAAAACATTTAGTTAATTTTTACAAATCTGATCAAGGTCTTATTCGTCTTGCACCCAAATTAACTGATGCACACATAAACCCAAGTCCTTTTCAAAATAGGAAAGTGCAGTACGCTAGGTAGTCAAACTTTTAGTGCAACCGTAGCAGCAGGTATGCGGACTTGTATTGAAAGTGGTGTATTATCATCTACTGCTGAAACAACTATTATGTTTATAGATTATATGGACAAGTTATTTGATATCTTAAATTCGAAACCTAAAGAAGGAAGTAAGGACTTCAATCAACCATTTAAAAACACTAAATCCCAAAGACAACACTTACTTTACATGTTAGATGCTTTTAAATGTATGTAATGTGTCTTGGAAACCAAAATTGTAAATGGTGAATTAGTGTCTAATGATCTACCACATAGAATTAAATTTTTAAAGGGATGGCAAATCACTATAAATTCTTTGTTACATTTATGGGATGACATTGATAAACCCCTTAAATATTCACTATATACATATAGATTGAATCAGGATTGTTTAGAAAATCTATTTGGTAGTTTTCGCAATCAAAATGGCAATAATGTTAATCCTACCCCTATTCAATTTTTATGGACATTTAAAAAAACTTTTTCTTTAAACTATTTTAAGCATTCTTATGGGTCTAATTGCTTAGATGATTTAAATGAAATTTTGACAAATATTGGTGATTTGCTCATCAATTGGGTTCTGTTAAATTTTTATATTCAGAAAAACTCCTTTTAATGAGAATATTTTAAAAGTTGGTACCTACTGTTGTTTATCGAAATTTGTGTATACCAGCTAAAAATGCACTTGCATATGTTTCTGGCTATTTAATAAAATAGTGTCTATAAATTAGCACATATCGGGTTAAAAGAACCTACAATAGGTTTCCTGATTCAATTTGTTCATTTTGGTATGCTTTGAAATGGGTAAATAAAAGCGATTGATCCAACTGATTCTGATATCTGGTGTAATTTAAACAAACATGACATGAATGTTTTTCAAGACACTAGCTAAAAATGCACTTGCATATGTTTCTGGCTATTTAATAAAATAGTGTCTATAAATTAGCACATATCGGGTTAAAAGAACCTACAATAGGTTTCCTGATTCAATTTTTTCATTTATCTTTGAAAGGGGTAAATAAAAGCGATTGGTGATTCTTGTGTAATTTAAACTACATGTTTGTTTTTCAAACTACTGCTCTGAATGATTTGCATATTTTCTGGCTATTTATAAAATAGTGTCATAAATGCACATATCGGTTTAAAAGAACCTACAATAGTTTCCTGATTCAATTTGTTCATTTTGGTATGCTTTGAAATGGGTAAATAAAAGCGATTGATCCAACTGATTCTGATATCTGGTGTAATTTAAACAAACATGACATGAATGTTTTTCAAGACACTATTTTATTAAATAGCCAGAAACATATGCAAGTGCATTTTTAGCTAGTGTCTTGAAAAACATTCATGTCATGTTTGTTTAAATTACACCAGATATCAGAATCAGTTGGATCAATCGCTTTTATTTACCCATTTCAAAGCATACCAAAATGAACAAATTGAATCAGGAAACCTATTGTAGGTTCTTTTAACCCGATATGTGCTAATTTATAGACACTATTTTATTAAATAGCCAGAAACATATGCAAGTGCATTTTTAGCTGGTATACACAATTTCGATAAACAACAGTAGGTACCAACTTTTAAAATATTCTCATTAAAAGGAGTTTTTCTGAATATAAATTTAACAGAACCCAATTGATGAGAAATCACCAATATTTGTCAAAATTTCATTTAAATCATCTAAGCAATTAGACCCATAAGAATGCTTAAAATAGTTTAAAGAAAAAGTTTTTTTAAATGTCCATAAAAATTGAATAGGGGTAGGATTAACATTATTGCCATTTTGATTGCGAAAACTACCAAATAGATTTTCTAAACAATCCTGATTCAATCTATATGTATATAGTGAATATTTAAGGGGTTTATCAATGTCATCCCATAAATGTAACAAAGAATTTATAGTGATTTGCCATCCCTTTAAAAATTTAATTCTATGTGGTAGATCATTAGACACTAATTCACCATTTACAATTTTGGTTTCCAAGACACATTACATACATTTAAAAGCATCTAACATGTAAAGTAAGTGTTGTCTTTGGGATTTAGTGTTTTTAAATGGTTGATTGAAGTCCTTACTTCCTTCTTTAGGTTTCGAATTTAAGATATCAAATAACTTGTCCATATAATCTATAAACATAATAGTTGTTTCAGCAGTAGATGATAATACACCACTTTCAATACAAGTCCGCATACCTGCTGCTACGGTTGCACTAAAAGTTTGACTACCTAGCGTACTGCACTTTCCTATTTTGAAAAGGACTTGGGTTTATGTGTGCATCAGTTAATTTGGGTGCAAGACGAATAAGACCTTGATCAGATTTGTAAAAATTAACTAAATGTTTTTTTTTTTCTGTTATGCCATTCGAAAAAGTTAAATGGTGCTTAAAAAAGTTATTTCTAGTTGATTTTAATAAGTGAGGGACATCAAAAATGTAAAATATTTTTTTTTTTGGTTTACAAAAAAATAGGGACGCTGAGGTGAAACATTCATTTTGTTTGCAAATCAGTAGATAGTGGGTACGTTCAGTACACTTTTGATTTGATCAAGTATTTTTCTTATTATCTTAATAAATATTAAAAAGTTAATTTATTATAAATGTTCCTAAATTTAACGCATCCCCCATTCGGGGACGTGTTTTTGTATTAATTTTTTTTCTTAAAAAAACATCTAAAAACGAACTTTAAAAAACATTCCAAAAAAAGCTGACCTTATATTTTCCTGTTAAAATTACAAAAAATTTAAACAAATCTGTTAAAATTACAAAAAATTACTGTTTTAGTAGGTTTCATTCATTTGTTTTATTAAAGATTCAATCTCTTTTTCTAGGATGGTACATCTTTTATTAAGTTCACTTAATTTACCTTTAAGTTTAGATTTTCTTGGGGTGTTTAAAGTCAGGTCCTTTGTAATTTGTGTTGATACTGGTTTTGAACTTGGTTTATCAACTTGTTCGTCTAAAGTTGTAGTACTGATTGACATTGCTGCATAAACAGATTTTTAAATTTTGAATTAGACCTTATAAATGTAGTAAATAGTAAAAAAAAAATACAAATATAAACTTACAGGTAGATGGTGAATTAAAATCCATTGTATGATTAACTATTGGTGAAGTGCCAGAAGAGGTATATGTGGTTGTTTGCATTACTAAAATTAAGGAAATTAAATATTAGAAAACTATTTATAAAAATTAACTTAATGTCTAGATTCTAGATTATAATGAATAAATAAAACAACAATTAAAATTACCAAACTCAGTAGGCACAGCACTAATCCATAATCGAGTTTTCTCTGGATTTGAAAACATGTTATTTTTAAAATGGTTCATACAAACTCTATAATTGTTGTAAAGGTTGTCAACAGATTTTGAAATCAGATCTTCTCTTTCACAATTAATTAACCATTCTTAAGACCTATAAATTAATTTATTTTATAAGTAGCAATTTCTTAAAAATTAATTAATATAACCATTGTGAAGTTTTGATGAATTACTTACCGAGCCAAACCTTTGGGTATTCTAAAAAGGTTGCAATTTTTTTCCTTTGTAGTGCTTTTGGCATTTTTACAATTTTTAACCAAACATACAAGAACCACGATGATGAACAAATTTATTCAGTGACAAAGTGAAAAAGTGACCAAGTTCCGACAGTCGACAGAGTTATACAAAGAATAAATATATTGGTTATAACACGAGACTTTCACGAGTCCAAAAGATTGACCGTTAAAAATTAACAATAACGTCCTTCGATATTAACGCGCCAGGTGACGATTTTTACTCTAACTAGGTATTCTCAGTTTAGGCTGGGAATTAAAAAACCGTGATTTTTTAAAATATGATCAGCAGGGTTCCGCATTTCATGTACCCTTGACGAAAAATTGCTACCTGTCCCGTTTGAATCAAGGTACATTTGTTGTCTACTTGTCTGTGACACAGAAATACAGAATAATAACAAATAAACATCCAAACAATATTATCATAGAACATTGATAATATTGTTTTCATCCAAAAAATGGCCGCTTATTATTGATAACATTTAAAAGTGTTCAGAGCCTGGTATGTATGATTCGGCAGCGACAAAGACGAACGGCGTAAACGCAAAACAAACAAAACGCGATTCACAACTTGACGCATGTGATTTTCGGCGGCGGCGAAAAAAGAGCGACAACCGTTAATTAGAGCATCTTTCGGGAGTTATTTCGAAGAGTTATGAGTATATCGACGGTAACGAAGCGGCACGGAGAAAATTCATAACAAACGAATAGGGAGTACAACTTGACGCGTCAGTTTGGTTCGGCAGCGACGAAGGTGAACGGCGAAAACGAATAACATAAAACAAAACGAGATACATAACTTGACGCATGTGTGAGTTTCGGTTTGAAACGAAAAGCGACAACCGTGAATAAGATCTCCTTTTCGGGATTTTCATCGAAGAGTTATGAGTATATCGATGGTTAAGAAGTTGCACGGCGAAAACGCACATCAATCAAACGTGGAGTACAACTAGACGCGTGTGCTTGGTCTTGCGCCATGAAGCGCATGGATGAAAGTGCATAACAATCAATAAGGGAGTACAAGCTGACGCGTGGGTTTGGTACAGCGGTGACGGAGGTGAAAGGCGAAAACGAATAACATAAAACAAAACAAGATACATAACTTGACGCATGTGTGAAATTCGGCGACGGCGAAAAGAGCGAAAACCACGTATAAGAGCTTTTTTTGGGGAGTTACAACAAAGAGTCAAGAGTATATCGAAGGTGGCGATTTTGCACGGGAAAACGCACACAAACAAGCCCACCGTGAAGCACAGTTTGACGTTGTTGTATGTTTCGGAAACATTCAATGCGTACGTCAAAAACGCACATCAATCGAACGTGGAGTACAACTTGACGCGTGTGCTTGGTCTTGCGCCATGATGCGCATGGATGAAAATGCATAACAATCAATAAGGGAGTACAAGCTGACGCGTGAGTTTGGTACAGCGGTGACGAAGGTGAAAGGCGAAAACGAATAACATAAAACAAAACGAGATACATAACTTGACGCATGTGTGAGTTACGGTGACGATGAAAAAAGAGCGACAACCGTGAATATGATCTCCTTTTCGGGAGTTGTATCGATGAGTTATGAGTATATCGATGGTTAAGAAGTTGCACGGTGAAAACGCACATCAATCAAACGTGGAGTACAACTTGACGCGTGTGCTTGGTCTGGCGCCATGAAGCGCATGGATGAAAATGCATAACAATCAATAAGGGAGTACAAGCTGACGCGTGAGTTTGGTACAGCGGTGACGAAGGTGAAAGGCGAAAACGAATAACATAAAACAAAACAAGATATATAACTTGACGCATGTGTGAAATTCTGCGACGGCGAAAAGAGAGAAAACCACGTATAAGAGCTTTTTT
>NW_026083404.1:0-22741 GCF_020184175.1 Aphis gossypii
ACAATGAATCTATTGTTTATACTTTCAATTGTTAGAAATGAAATCTTATGCCTTAAATTAGCAAATATTTAATAAAATAGTCATATTTACACACATGTAAACAATTTAAAATTTATAAATTAGTTTTTATTTTTTTATAAATTAAATTTTATCATTTTATTCAATGATTTATATCATATTTTTTCTAAATTTTACAATGAATCTATTGGGTATACTTTCAATTGAATAATTATAGTGATTAGCTGGATGAGTGGGTGCATAGTGTCTGTGTGGTCCTCGAACACATATTAACAATTTAAAACTAAAAATTAGTTTTTATTCTTTTATAAATTGAATATTATCATTTTATTCAATGATTTATATCATATTTTTTCTAAATTTTACAATAAAGCTATTGGGTATACTTTCATGTTGTTAGAAATGAAATCTTCTGTCTTTAAGTTGCAAATTATTAACAAAATAGTCATATTACACACGTACTAAAAAAAAAAAATTAGTTCTTAATTTTTTATAAATTAAATAGTATCATTTTATTCAATGAGTTATATTATATTTTTTCTAAATTTTACAATGAATCTATTGGGTATACTTTCAATTGTTAGAAATGAAATCTTATGCCTTAAATTAGCAAATATTTAATAAAATAGTCATATTTACACACATGTAAACAATTTAAAATTTATAAATTAGTTTTTATTTTTTATAAATTAAATATTATCATTTTATTCAATGATTTCTATCATATTTTTTCTAAATTTTACAATGAATCTATTGGGTATACTTTCATGTTGTTAGAAATGAAATCTTATGTCTTTAATTTGCAAATTATTAACAGAATAGTCATATTAACACACATATTAAGAACTAAGAATGTATAAAGCATATCGTTTTCAAGGGGTTGGATATAGGCAATATTGAATAATTACAGTGATTAGCTGGATGAGTGGGTGCATAGTGTCTGTGTGGTCCTCGAACACATATTAACAATTAAAAACTAAAAATTAGTTTTTATTCTTTTATAAATTGAATATTATCATTTTATTCAATGATTTATATCATATTTTTTCTAAATTTTACAATGAGTCTATTGGGTATACTTTCAATTGTTAGAAATGAAATCTTATGTCTTAAATTATCAAATTACTAACAAATAAGTCATATTACACACGTACTAAAAAAAAAAAATTAGTTCTTAATTTTTTATAAATTAATAGTATCATTTTATTCAATGAGTTATATTATATTTTTTCTAAATTTTACAATGAATCTATTGGGTATACTTTCAATTGTTAGAAATAAAATCTTATGCCTTAAATTAGCAAATATTTAATAAAATAGTCATATTAACACACATACACAAACTAAAAATTAGATGTAATTTTTTTATAGATTGAATATTATCATTTTATTCAATGAGTTATATTATATTTTTTCTAAATTTTACAATGAATCTATTGTTTATACTTTCAATTGTTAGAAATGAAATCTTATGCCTTAAATTAGCAAATATTTAATAAAATAGTCATATTTACACACATGTATACAATTTAAAATTTATAAATTAGTTTTTATTTTTTTATAAATTAAATATTATCATTTTGTTCAATGATTTATATCATATTTTTTCTAAATTTTAATATGAATCTAACGTTTATACTTTCATGTGTTAGAAATGAAATCTTATGTCTTTAATTTGCAAATATATTAATACATAGTCATATTAACACACATACACACTAAAAATTAGATGTAATTTTTTTATAAATTAAATTAATCATTTTATTCAATGATTTATATCATATTTTTTCTAAATTTTACAATGAATCTATTGGGTATACTTTCATGTTGTTAGAAATGAAATCTTATGTCTTTAATTTGCAAATTATTAACAGAATAGTCATATTAACACACATTTAAGAACTAAGAATGTAGAAAGCATATCGTTTTCAAGGGGTTGGATATAGGCAATATGAATAATTATAGTGATTAGCTGGATGAGTGGTGGGTGCATAATGTCTGTGTGGTCCTCGAACACATATTAACAATTAAAAACTAAAAATTAGTTTTTATTCTTTTATAAATTGAATATTATCATTTTATTCAATGATTTATATTATATTTTTTCTAAATTTTACAATGAGTCTATTGGTATACTTTCAATTGTTAGAATTGAAATCTTATGTCTTTATTCGCAAATTATTAACAAAATAGTCATATTACACACGTACTAAAAAAAAAAACTAGTTCTTAATTTTTTAAAAAAAGTTAATAGTATCATTTTATTCAATGAGATATATTATATTTTTTCTAAATTTTACAATGAATCTATTGGGTATACTTCAATTGTTAGAAATGAAATCTTATGCCTTAAATTAGCAAATATTTAATAAAATAGTCATATTTACACACATGTAAACAATTTAAAATTTATAAATTAGTTTTTATTCTTTTATAAATTGAATATTATCATTTTATTCAATGATTTATATCATATTTTTTCTAAATTTTACATTGAATCTATTGGTTATACTTTCAATTGTTAGAAATGAAATCTTATGCCTTAAATTAGCAAATATTTAATAAAATAGTCATATTTACACACATGTAAACAATTTAAAATTTATAATTAGTTTTTATTCTTTTATAAATTGAATATTATCATTTTATTCAATGATTTATATCATATTTTTCTAAATTTTAAAATGAATCTAACGTTTATACTTTCATGTGTTAGAAATGAAATCTTATGTCTTTAATTTGCAAATATTTAATAAAATAGTCATATTAACACACATACACAAACAAAAATTAGATGTAATTTTTTTATAATTAATAATTATCATTTTATTCAATGATTTCTATCATATTTTTTCTAAATTTTACAATGAATCTATTGGGTATACTTTCATGTTGTTAGAAATGAAATCTTATGTCTTTAATTTGCAAATTTAACAGAATAGTCATATTAAACACATATTAAGAACTAAGAATGTATAAAGCATATCGTTTTCAAGGGGTTGGATATAGGCAATATTGAATAATTACAGTGATTAGCTGGATGAGTGGGTGCATAGTGTCTGTGTGGTCCTCGAACACATATTAACAATTAAAAACTAAAAATTAGTTTTTATTCTTTTATAAATTGAATATTATCATTTTATTCAATGATTTATATTATATTTTTTCTAAATTTTACAATGAATCTATTGTTTATACTTTCAATTGTTAGAAATGAAATCTTATGCCTTAAATTAGCAAATATTTAATAAAATAGTCATATTTACACACATGTATACAATTTAAAATTTATAAATTAGTTTTTATTCTTTTATAAATTGATTATTATCATTTTATTCAATGATTTATATCATATTTTTCTAAATTTTACAATGAATCTATTTGGTTACTTTCATGTTGTTAGAAATGAAATCTTATGTCTTTAATTTGCAAATTATTAACAGAATAGTCATATTAAACACATATTAAGAACTAAGAATGTAAAAGCATATCGTTTTCAAGGGGTTGGATATAGGCAATATTGAATAATTACAGTGATTAGCTGGATGAGTGGGTGCATAGTGTCTGTGTGGTCCTCGAACACATATTAACAATTAAAAACTAAAAATTAGTTTTTATTCTTTTATAAATTGAATATTATCATTTTATTCAATGATTTATATCATATTTTTTCTAAATTTTACAATGAGTCTATTGGGTATACTTTCAATTGTTAGAAATGAAATCATATGTCTTAAATTATCAAATTACTAACAAATAAGTCATATTACACACGTACTAAAAAAAAAAAATTAGTTCTTAATTTTTTATAAATTAAATAGTATCATTTTATTCAATGAGTTATATTATATTTTTTCTAAATTTTACAATGAATCTATTGGGTATACTTTCAATTGTTAGAAATAAAATCTTATGCCTTAAAATAGCAAATATTTAATAAAATAGTCATATTAACACACATACACAACACAAACTAAAAATTAGATGTAATTTTTTTATAGATTGAATATTATCATTTTATTCAATGAGTTATATTATATTTTTTCTAAATTTTACAATGAATCTATTGTTTATACTTTCAATTGTTAGAAATGAAATCTTATGCCTTAAATTAGCAAATATTTAATAAAATAGTCATATTTACACACATGTATACAATTTAAAATTTATAAATTAGTTTTTATTTTTTTATAAATTAAATATTATCATTTTGTTCAATGATTTATATCATATTTTTTCTAAATTTTAATATGAATCTAACGTTTATACTTTCATGTGTTAGAAATGAAATCTTATGTCTTTAATTTGCAAATATTTAATAAAATAGTCATATTAACACACATACACAAACTAAAAATTAGATGTAATTTTTTATAAATTAAATATATATCATTTTATTCAATGATTATATCATATTTTTTCTAAATTTTACAATGAATCTATTGGGTATACTTTCATGTTGTTAGAAATGAAATCTTATGTCTTTAATTTGCAAATTATTAACAGAATAGTCATATTAACACACATATTAAGAACTAAGAATGTAGAAAGCATATCGTTTTCAAGGGGTTGGATATAGGCAATATTGAATAATTATAGTGATTAGCTGGATGAGTGGGTGCATAATGTCTGTGTGGTCCTCGAACACGTCATATTAACAATTAAAAACTAAAAATTAGTTTTTATTCTTTTATAAATTGAATATTATCATTTTATTCAATGATTTATATTATATTTTTTCTAAATTTTACAATGAGTCTATTGGGTATACTTTCAATTGTTAGAATTGAAATCTTATGTCTTTAATTCGCAAATTATTAACAAAATAGTCATATTACACACGTACTAAAAAAAAAAAACTAGTTCTTAATTTTTTAAAAAAAGTTAATAGTATCATTTTATTCAATGAGATATATTATATTTTTTCTAAATTTTACAATGAATCTATTGGGTATACCTTCAATTGTTAGAAATGAAATCTTATGCCTTAAATTAGCAAATATTTAATAAAATAGTCATATTTACACACATGTAAACAATTTAAAATTTATAAATTAGTTTTTATTCTTTTATAAATTGAATATTATCATTTTATTCATGATTTATATCATATTTTTTCTAAATTTTACATTGAATCTATTGGTTATACTTTCATTGTTAGAAATGAAATCTTATGCTTAATTAGCAAATATTTAATAAAATAGTCATATTACACACATGTAAACAATTTAAAATTTATAAATTAGTTTTTATTCTTTTATAAATTGAATATTATCATTTTATTCAATGATTTATATCATATTTTTTCTAAATTTTAAAATGAATCTAACGTTTATACTTTCATGTGTTAGAAATGAAATCTTATGTCTTTAATTTGCAAATATTTAATAAAATAGTCATATTAACACACATACACAAACTAAAAATTAGATGTAATTTTTTTATAAATTAAATATTATCATTTTATTCAATGATTTCTATCATATTTTTTCTAAATTTTACAATGAATCTATTGGGTATACTTTCATGTTGTTAGAAATGAAATCTTATGTCTTTAATTTGCAAATTATTAACAGAATAGTCATATTAACACACATATTAAGAACTAAGAATGTATAAAGCATATCGTTTTCAAGGGGTTGGATATAGGCAATATTGAATAATTACAGTGATTAGCTGGATGAGTGGGTGCATAGTGTCTGTGTGGTCCTCGAACACATATTAACAATTAAAAACAAAAATTAGTTTTTATTCTTTTATAAATTGAATATTATCATTTTATTCAATGATTTATATCATATTTTTTCTAAATTTTACAATGAGTCTATTGGGTATACTTTCAATTGTTAGAAATGAAATCTTATGTCTTAAATTATCAAATTACTAACAAATAAGTCATATTACACACGTACTAAAAAAAAAAAATTAGTTCTTAATTTTTTATAAATTAAATAGTATCATTTTATTCAATGAGTTATATTATATTTTTTCTAAATTTTACAATGAATCTATTGGGTATACTTTCAATTGTTAGAAATAAAATCTTATGCCTTAAATTAGCAAATATTTAATAAAATAGTCATATTAACACACATACACAAACTAAAAATTAGATGTAATTTTTTTATAGATTGAATATTATCATTTTATTCAATGAGTTATATTATATTTTTTCTAAATTTTACAATGAATCTATTGTTTATACTTTCAATTGTTAGAAATGAAATCTTATGCCTTAAATTAGCAATATTTTAATAAAATAGTCATATTTACACACATGTATACAATTTAAAATTTATAAATTAGTTTTTATTTTTTTATAAATTAAATATTATCATTTTGTTCAATGATTTATATCATATTTTTTCTAAATTTTAATATGAATCTAACGTTTATACTTTCATGTGTTAGAAATGAAATCTTATGTCTTTAATTTGCAAATATTTAATAAAATAGTCATATTAACACACATACACAAACTAAAAATTAGATGTAATTTTTTTATAAATTAAATATAATCATTTTATTCAATGATTTATATCATATTTTTTCTAAATTTTACAATGAATCTATTGGGTATACTTTCATGTTGTTAGAAATGAAATCTTATGTCTTTAATTTGCAAATTATTAACAGAATAGTCATATTAACACACATATTAAGAACTAAGAATGTAGAAAGCATATCGTTTTCAAGGGGTTGGATATAGGCAATATTGAATAATTATAGTGATTAGCTGGATGAGTGGGTGCATAATGTCTGTGTGGTCCTCGAACACATATTAACAATTAAAAACTAAAAATTAGTTTTTATTCTTTTATAAATTGAATATTATCATTTTATTCAATGATTTATATTATATTTTTTCTAAATTTTACAATGAGTCTATTGGGTATACTTTCAATTGTTAGAATTGAAATCTTATGTCTTTAATTCGCAAATTATTAACAAAATAGTCATATTACACACGTACTAAAAAAAAAAAATTAGTTCTTAATTTTTTAAAAAAAGTTAATAGTATCATTTTATTCAATGAGATATATTATATTTTTTCTAAATTTTACAATGAATCTATTGGGTATACCTTCAATTGTTAGAAATGAAATCTTATGCCTTAAATTAGCAAATATTTAATAAAATAGTCATATTTACACACATGTAAACAATTTAAAATTTATAAATTAGTTTTTATTCTTTTATAAATTGAATATTATCATTTTATTCAATGATTTATATCATATTTTTTCTAAATTTTACATTGAATCTATTGGTTATACTTTCAATTGTTAGAAATGAAATCTTATGCCTTAAATTAGCAAATATTTAATAAAATAGTCATATTTACACACATGTAACACAATTTAAAATTTATAAATTAGTTTTTATTTTATAAATGAATATTATCATTTTATTCAATGATTTATATCATATTTTTTCTAAATTTTAAAATGAATCTAACGTTATACTTTCATGTGTTAGAAATGAAATCTTATGTCTTTAATTTGCAAATATTTAATAAAATAGTCATATTAACACACATACACAAACTAAAAATTAGATGTAATTTTTTTATAAATCAAATATATCATTTTATTCAATGATTTATATCATATCTTTTCTAAATTTTACAATGAATCTATTGGTATACTTTCATGTTGTTAGAAATGAAATCTTATGTCTTTAATTTGCAAATTATTAACAGAATAGTCATATTAACACACATATTAAGAACTAAGAATGTAGAAAGCATATCGTTTTCAAGGGGTTGGATATAGGCAATATTGAATAATTACAGTGATTAGCTGATGAGTGGGTCATAGTGTCTGTGGTCCTCGAACACATATTAACAATTAAAAACTAAAAATTAGTTTTTATTCTTTTATAAATTGAATATAATCATTTTATTCAATGATTTATATTATATTTTTTCTAAATTTTACAATGAATCTATTGTTTATACTTTCATTGTTAGAAATGAAATCTTCTGTCTTTAAGTTGCAAATTATTAACAAAATAGTCATATTACACACGTACTAAAAAAAAAAATTAGTTCTTAATTTTTTAAAAAAGTTAATAGTATCATTTTATTCAATGAGATATATTATATTTTTTCTAAATTTTACAATGAATCTATTGGGTATACCTTCAATTGTTAGAAATGAAATCTTATGCCTTAAATTAGCAAATATTTAATAAAATAGTCATATTTACACACATGTAAACAATTTAAAATTTATAAATTAGTTTTTATTCTTTTATAAATTGAATATTATCATTTTATTCAATGATTTATATCATATTTTTTCTAAATTTTACATTGAATCTATTGGTTATACTTTCAATTGTTAGAAATGAAATCTTATGCCTTAAATTAGCAAATATTTAATAAAATAGTCATATTTACACACATGTAAACAATTTAAAATTTATAAATTAGTTTTTATTCTTTTATAAATTGAATATTATCATTTTATTCAATGATTTATATCATATTTTTTCTAAATTTTAAAATGAATCTAACGTTTATACTTTCATGTGTTAGAAATGAAATCTTATGTCTTTAATTTGCAAATATTTAATAAAATAGTCATATTACAACATACACAAACAAAAATTAGATGTAATTTTTTTATAATCAAATATTATCATTTTATTCAATGATTTATATCATATCTTTTCTAAATTTTACAATGAATCTATTGGGTATACTTTCATGTTGTTAGAAATGAAATCTTATGTCTTAATTTGCAAATTATTAACAGAATAGTCATATTACACACATATTAAGAACTAAGAATGTAGAAAGCATATCGTTTTCAAGGGGTTGGATATAGGCAATATTGAATAATTACAGTGATTAGCTGGATGAGTGGGTCCATAGTGTCTGTGTGGTCCTCGAACACATATTAACAATTAAAAACTAAAAATTAGTTTTTATTCTTTTATAAATTGAATATAATCATTTTATTCAATGATTTATATTATATTTTTTCTAAATTTTACAATGAATCTATTGTTTATACTTTCAATTGTTAGAAATGAAATCTTCTGTCTTTAAGTTGCAAATTATTAACAAAATAGTCATATTACACACGTACTAAAAAAAAAAAATTAGTTCTTAATTTTTTATAAATTAAATAGTATCATTTTATTCAATGAGTTATATTATATTTTTTCTAAATTTTACAATGAATCTATTGGGTATACTTTCAATTGTTAGAAATGAAATCTTATGCCTTAAATTAGCAAATATTTAATAAAATAGTCATATTTACACACATGTAAACAATTTAAAATTTATAAATTAGTTTTTATTCTTTTATAAATTGAATATTATCATTTTATTCAATGATTTATATCATATTTTTTCTAAATTTTACAATGAATCTATTGGGTATACTTTCAATTGTTAGAAATGACTTCTTATGTCTTTAATTTGCAAATATTTAATAAAATAGTCATATTAACACACATACACAAACTAAAAATTAGATATAATTTTTTTATAGATTGAATATTATCATTTTATTCAATGAGTTATATTATATTTTTTCTAAATTTTACAATGAATCTATTGTTTATACTTTCAATTGTTAGAAATGAAATCTTATGCCTTAAATTAGCAAATATTTAATAAAATAGTCATATTTACACACATGTAAACAATTTAAATTTATAAATTAGTTTTTATTCTTTTATAATTGAATATTATCATTTTATTCAATGATTTATATCATATTTTTTCTAAATTTTAAAATGAATCTAACGTTTATACTTTCATGTGTTAGAAATGAAATCTTATGTCTTTAATTTGCAAATATTTAATAAAATAGTCATATTAACACACATACACAAACTAAAAATTAGATGTAATTTTTTTATAGATTGAATATTATCATTTTATTCAATGAGTTATATTATAATATTTCTTAATTTTACAATGAATCTATTGGTATACTTTCAATTGTTAGAAATGAAATCTTATGCCTTAAATTAGCAAATATTTAATAAAATAGTCATATTTACACACATGTAAACAATTTAAAATTTATAAATTAGTTTTTAGTTTTTTATAAATTAAATATTATCATTTTATTCAATGATTTATATCATATTTTTTCTAAATTTTACAATGAATCTATTGGGTATACTTTCATGTTGTTAGAAATGAAATCTTATGTCTTTAATTTGCAAATTATTAACAGAATAGTCATATTAACACACATATTAAGAACTAAGAATGTAGAAAGCATATCGTTTTCAAGGGGTTGGATATAGGCAATATTGAATAATTACAGTGATTAGCTGGATGAGTGGGTGCATAGTGTCTGTGTGGTCCTCGAACACATATTAACAATTAAAAACTAAAAATTAGTTTTTATTCTTTTATAAATTGAATATTATCATTTTATTCAATGATTTATATTATATTTTTTCTAAATTTTACAATGAGTCTATTGGGTATACTTTCAATTGTTAGAAATGAAATCTTATGTCTTAAATTATCAAATTACTAACAAATAAGTCATATTACACACGTACTAAAAAAAAAAAATTAGTTCTTAATTTTTTATAAATTAAATAGTATCATTTTATTCAATGAGTTATATTATATTTTTTCTAAATTTTACAATGAATCTATTGGGTATACTTTCATTGTTAGAAATAAAATCTTATGCTTAAATTAGCAAATTTTATAAAATAGTCATATTAACACACATACACAAACTAAAATTAGATGTAATTTTTTTATAGATTGAATATTATCATTTTATTCAATGAGTTATATTATATTTTTTCTAAATTTTACAATGAATCTATTTATACTTTCAATTGTTAGAAATGAAATCTTATGCCTTAAATTAGCAAATATTAATAAAATAGTCATATTTACACACATGTATACAATTTAAAATTTATAATTAGTTTTTATTTTTTTATAAATTAAATATTATCATTTTGTTCAATGATTTATATCATATTTTTTCTAAATTTTACAATGAAGCTATTGGGTATACTTTCATGTTGTTAGAAATGAAATCTTCTGTCTTTAAGTTGCAAATTATTAACAAAATAGTCATATTACACACGTACTAAAAAAAAAAATTAGTTCTTAATTTTTTATAAATTAAATAGTATCGTTTTATTCAATGAGTTATATTATATTTTTTCTAAATTTTACAATGAATCTATTGGGTATACTTTCAATTGTTAGAAATGAAATCTTATGCCTTAAATTAGCAAATATTTAATAAAATAGTCATATTTACACACATGTAAACAATTTAAAATTTATAAATTAGTTTTTATTTTTTTATAAATTAAATATTATCATTTTATTCAATGATTTCTATCATATTTTTTCTAAATTTTACAATGAATCTATTGGGTATACTTTCATGTTGTTAGAAATGAAATCTTATGTCTTTAATTTGCAAATTATTAACAGAATAGTCATATTAACACACATATTAAGAACTAAGAATGTATAAAGCATATCGTTTTCAAGTGGTTGGATATAGGCAATATTGAATAATTACAGTGATTAGCTGGATGAGTGGGTGCATAGTGTCTGTGTGGTCCTCGAACACATATAACAATTAAAAACTAAAAATTAGTTTTTATTCTTTTTAAATTGAATATTATCATTTTATTCAATGATTTATATTATTTTTTTCTAAATTTTACAATGAATCTATTGTTATACTTTCAATTGTTAGAAATGAAATCTTATGCCTTAAATTAGCAAATATTTAATAAAATAGTCATATTTACACACATGTATACAATTTAAATTTATAAATTAGTTTTTATTCTTTTATAAATTGATTATTATCATTTTATTCAATGATTTATATATTTTTTCTAATTTTACAATGAATCTATTGTTTATACTTTCAATTGTTAGAAATGAAATCTTATGCCTTAATTAGCAAATATTTAATAAAATAGTCATATTTACACACATGTAAACAATTAAAATTATAAATTAGTTTTTATTCTTTTATAAATTGAATATTATCATTTTATTCAATGATTTATATCATATTTTTTCTAAATTTTACAATGAATCTATTGGGTATACTTTCAATTGTTAGAAATGACTTCTTATGTCTTTATTTTGCAAATATTTAATAAATAGTCATATTAACACATACACAACTAAAAATTAGATATAATTTTTTTATAGATTGAATATTATCATTTTATTCAATGAGTATTTATATTTTTTCTAAATTTTACAATGAATCTATTGTTTATACTTTCAATTGTTAGAAATGAAATCTTATGCCTTAAATTAGCAAATATTTAATAAATAGTCATATATACACACATGTAAACAATTTAAATTTATAAATTAGTTTTTATTCTTTTATAATTGAATATTATCATTTTATTCAATGATTTATATCATATTTTTTCTAAATTTTACAATGAATCTATTGGTTATACTTTCAATTGTTAGAAATGAAATCTTATGCCTTAAATTAGCAAATATTTAATAAAATAGTCATATTTACACACATGTAAACAATTTAAAATTTATAAATTAGTTTTTATTCTTTTATAAATTGAATATTATCATTTTATTCAATGATTTATATCATATTTTTTCTAAATTTTAAAATGAATCTAACGTTTATACTTTCATGTGTTAGAAATGAAATCTTATGTCTTTAATTTGCAAATATTTAATAAAATAGTCATATTAACACACATACACAAACTAAAAATTAGATGTAATTTTTTTATAGATTAATATTATCATTTTATTCAATGAGTTATATTATAATATTTCTTAATTTTACAATGAATCTATTGGTATACTTTCAATTGTTAGAAATGAAATCTTATGCCTTAAATTAGCAAATATTTAATAAAATAGTCATATTTACACACATGTAAACAATTTAAAATTTATAAATTAGTTTTTATTCTTTTATAAATTGAATATTATCATTTTATTCAATGATTTATATCATATTTTTTCTAAATTTTACAATGAATCTATTGGTTATACTTTCAATTGTTAGAAATGAAATCTTATGCCTTAAATTAGCAAATATTTAATAAAATAGTCATATTTACACACATGTAAACAATTTAAAATTTATAAATTAGTTTTTATTCTTTTATAAATTGAATATTATCATTTTATTCAATGATTTATATCATATTTTTTCTAAATTTTAAAATGAATCTAACGTTTATACTTTCATGTGTTAGAAATGAAATCTTATGTCTTTAATTTGCAAATATTTAATAAAATAGTCATATTAACACACATACACAAACTAAAAATTAGATGTAATTTTTTTATAGATTGAATATTATCATTTTATTCAATGAGTTATATTATATATTTCTTAATTTTACAATGAATCTATTGGTATACTTTCAATTGTTAGAAATGAAATCTTATGCCTTAAATTAGCAAATATTTAATAAAATAGTCATATTTACACACATGTAAACAATTTAAAATTTATAAATTAGTTTTTAGTTTTTTATAAATTAAATATTATCATTTTATTCAATGATTTATATCATATTTTTTTCTAATTTTACAATGAATCTATTGGGTGTACTTTCATGTTGTTAGAAATGAAATCTTATGTCTTTAATTTGCAAATTATTAACAGAATAGTCATATTAACACACATATTAAGAACTAAGAATGTAGAAAGCATATCGTTTTCAAGGGGTTGGATATAGGCAATATTGAATAATTACAGTGATTAGCTGGATGAGTGGGTGCATAGTGTCTGTGTGGTCCTCGAACACATATTAACAATTAAAAACTAAAAATTAGTTTTTATTCTTTTATAAATTGAATATTATCATTTTATTCAATGATTTATATTATATTTTTTCTAAATTTTACAATGAATCTATTGTTTATACTTTCAATTGTTAGAAATGAAATCTTATGCCTTAAATTAGCAAATATTTAATAAAATAGTCATATTTACACACATGTATACAATTTAAAATTTATAAATTAGTTTTTATTTTTTTATAAATTAAATATTATCATTTTACTCAATGATTTCTATCATATTTTTTCTAAATTTTACAATGAATCTATTGGGTATACTTTCATGTGTTAGAAATGACTTCTTATGTCTTTAATTTGCAAATATTTAATAAAATAGTCATATTAACACACATACACAAACTAAAAATTAGATATAATTTTTTTATAGATTGAATATTATCATTTTATTCAATGAGTTATATTATATTTTTTCTAAATTTTACAATGAATCTATTGTTTATACTTTCAATTGTTAGAAATGAAATCTTATGCCTTAAATTAGCAAATATTTAATAAAATAGTCATATTTACACACATGTATACAATTTAAAATTTATAAATTAGTTTTTATTTTTTTATAAATTAAATATTATCATTTTGTTCAATGATTTATATCATATTTTTTCTATATTTTACAATGAAGCTATTGGGTATACTTTCATGTTGTTAGAAATGAAATCTTATGTCTTAAATTATCAAATTATTAACAATTAAGTCATATTTACACACGTTTTAAAAATTAAAGATTAGTTCTTAATTTTTTATAAATTAAATAGTATCATTTTATTCAATGATTTATATTATATTTTTTCTAAATTTTAAAATGAATCTAACGTTTATACTTTCATGTGTTAGAATTGAAATCTTATGTCTTTAATTCGCAAATTATTAACAAAATAGTCATATTACACACGTACTAAAAAAAAAAAAATAGTTCTTAATTTTTTAAAAAAATAAATAGTATCATTTTATTCAATGAGTTATATTATATTTTTTCTAAATTTTACAATGAATCTATTGGGTATACTTTCAATTGTTAGAAATGAAATCTTATGCCATATTTTAGCAAATATTTAATAAATTAGTCATATTTACACACATACACAAACTAAAAATTAGATGTAATCTTTCTTTTATTTCTAGAAATAATATGTATGTTTTTGCAGATCCTCCACATTTATTGAAGTTGGCTTATAATCATTTACTTGATAAGTGAGTAGTTCATATACTTTATTTTTTATTGTACAAATTAAAAATAATTAAAATATTATATTTTGTAAAGGATATATACTCAGAAATGGACATTTTATTGTGAAAAATATTTTTGAATTATTATTAAACCTAAATACTGGACTAGACTATAAGTTAACATATAAACTTAGTGAAAGGCATCTATAACTGTGCAAGGAACTGGTCGTTTGAATGTAAAATTGGCAGCACAAGTTTTTTCCAATACAGTAGCTAAAGCCATTTCCTTCTGTCGAGAAAGAAATTATATGAACAAATTTAACTGGAAATAAGCATGTATTATTTTTCCACTTACTTGTGTCAATAATTTAATTGTTTACATTTAAATAACAGGCATCACAAGTAGTTTCTTTGTTTAATAACTGGTTTGACCTCTTTAACATCCAACACAAATATGATAATGAAGTACCAAGTTAAGGTTTAAATGAAAATGTTCAAAATAAATTACTTGACAGGATGACAGAGTTCATTAAATCAATAAGAATGCATGGTTAAAGATCATTATTACCTTTTTAAAAAGGTAATAATATACAAACATTTCACATCATTTAAATTAAAAAATGTTTTATTTTATTAAATATTATTAATCAATGCATAAATTATCAATAGGAATAATTATATGCAATACATCTTTGAAAAAATTGTTACTTGATTTAAGAAAACAGTATATATTAGAATACATTTTAACTACAAAATTAAATACAGATGGATTGGAAAATTTGTTTAACTTCTTAAAGTGTATGGCTGGAAGTGCTTGTAACAACATCACTATTTCAGACTTCAAATAGGTACTGGTGATTCTTAAATAAAACAAAATTTAAATTAATGTTATTATTATATGACTAATATGTAATTAATTTGTCAAACATTATAATTTATAGCCTAAATGGTATATATTAGGCAAGTATTCCAATATTATATTTACTGAAAACACTAATACACAATGTAGTATAGAATATAAATTGTTGAGTGAAAATGATTGTTTTACAACCCAAAAATTATTATCATATTTAATGATTCTTCCATTCATGCTAACAACAAATCCAACATTGAATGGAATGTAATTACTATTCCAGAATCTAATTTTTAGCTACTAAAACAATTTGAAGTAATTTTATTAAAACTTTATTTTATCTTTTATAATAGTTAGGTTCTTACTTTAAATTTTTATTACTTTTACATGGCTTAGGTATTATTTTAGATTGATACTGAAAATTGTGAAAAACCAGTATTTGATGATATTGAAGAAGGGTGTGCTTAATACATTGCTGGTTATATTGCAATTCGATATACGTATAAATATCCTCATTTATCTCAAATAAATTGTAATGATACAATAAAACTGGTTAACCTGCATTTTTAAAGGAAATTTGACAATACCATCAGAAAATCTTTTTAAAGCTGTTCTGCAAATAGGAAATAAATTTAAAATACTACATGGTGAAAATCTATCAAAATCCCCATATGCTTTCAAAACATTATTTAAGATCACTAAACCAAAAATTTAAAAACTTAATGTACCCGATGAAGTAATACATTGCCTTATTAGAACACGGACATACATCAGATTAAATAATTTAAATAAACAATTAATCACAAAACAACAAAAGCAATTAGACAAACGGAAAAAAAGGAAACTTACAAATTAATACCTACCTTTACAATCACCATTTATCATACATTAAATAATATTATATAATACATAATATGTAAATAACAATTAATAAAAATTAAAATGAGTAAATATTTATTATAAACTTAGTCTCGTGAATTGTAAATTATAGTATTAAATTTAAAATATTTAAGTCTATTGCAATTTGTATTTTGTACTATTTGTAGAATTGGAAAACTACACGATAGACGAGGTAAGGGGTGGTATGCGTATCACAAAGTTATGATCATACCTATTTATTTAGTCATGAAAAAAAGTTTCATTAGAGTTCAGCTGATTAACTGATAATTCTGTCACAATTTTCATAAAGTTTATATTGATATTTACCTATTTAATCCGATTCGTCGTCAATTATAATTGTTTCAGCAATTTCCTCTTTGATTTTTTGACATGTAATACCTGGAATTCTAACTCCAAGAGACATCAGCTGATTAACTTCAACCATCGCCATTACTCTTTCGTTTTCGTCTGTAAAATGTGTATTATTAATATAAAGTTTTAGATTCTATTAGATTAAGTATATATAACAGTGTCGTAGCCAGGGGGTAGTATTGAGAGTCCATTTTTTTTTTTTTTTGAATTAATGGGGTTGTTAGTTAGGTACATAAGGACATTATCTTTCCTAATTGTTTTATTTAACTTATGACAACAGGTTTAAGCTAAAAGAAACTTTTCTATTTTGAAAAATGCTGTTAATTGAAATCAATTCAATGATAAGGCTGTTTTCGATACTCGTATAGAGTGCGTTTATCGCGTTGACTGTGGCGATCAAAATAATATAAAATTACCAATTAAATGATAGTATGTAGTATTTTTTGATCATAACTGTAATAATATTAAGTTGTGTTGCTACGTTCCTTTTTTTACCCTTAGCTTGGGCACTTCAGTATAAACTTAATTATTATTTATACTTACCTGGTGTTAAGACATCACACAAAACCCGATTCGAATTGTTATCATCAAAAATTGGATCATTGTTTTGATTCAAAACCAATTGTATAAATTTTAGTCCAATAGTAATTGTCATTTTTGTAGGCACTTGTACCGTTTGTACCTATGTATTCGTTATATTACAGATGTAATATAAAATATAAGTAGATATACTGTACAACAATAACACTACAATACGTTTTACGTTAAAAAATAAACAAATTGCAAATGGACTTTGGCTATGGCTTTAAGCAATTATAGTAATATTGAGTAAAGTGATCGAATTTATATTTTAATGTCAAAGACACGGTGTATAGAACGCGACACGAAAACGTGCAGACTGCTGCAGATGGCCACAGGGCACCGTGTGTCGATTTTTCTAAAAACCAGTGGGCCTCAATTTTTAATCTCTATTATAAGTGCGTGCCACTGGCGCAACAGGTACTTTACATTTTTGAACAGTTTGGACACCACCAACGAGAAATGGTCACTGGGCGAGTGGCGGTCATCCGCACGTTTCGTGTCGCGTACTATAGAGAAGAAAATGTGATAAACTGATAACACTCGGCTTGGTCGGGAGAAAAAATGTGGCGTATTTTTAGACGGCAATTTTGTAGTTTAAAATGTTTAAATAATATCCACCGGGAGCACCCTACAAGCTTCGAAGGCCGATTGTTATTAGCCACTATGAAATTATGCATTATATCGTTATGAATAAGTAAATAAATATTGTATTTGAGATGAAAAATACCGGTGTGTTTTTCATTTTTTTATTTTTTTGATGAATTTTATAAAACCGCAAATGCTTTTCAACAAATATCGTGATAACGTATCTTTAATATTTTTATATGATTATCCATAGGTAGAAAAAAACCTAAGAAGAACTTTGAAATTAATTTTTTTTTAAGCTTTTGACCCTGAAAAATTCCATATTTATAAAAATAAAAAACTAAAATAAATAAAAATGTCAAATGTCTGTAAGTCAGCTTTAAAAGAGCCAAAATATTTGTAAATCATACCATGATAATAAATACATAGAAAATACCGAGCTTGAGCTTTATTTATTAATACGGGTGTATTTGTGAAACGAACTTCGTTTTGTTATAGGTGACTTCACATCCAATTATTAGGTATTATTTATTATGCGTACAGCATTAGAAACCAATAGCGAATATTATTATACTTCTATCGTAGTATCGTACTATCGGCAAAGGATTCAGAGCCTTACAGGACGTACCTATATTGTGTAGTTAATTATAATGAGCAATTCAATGGTCGTATCTATAGCCTATAGGTAATGCCTACTGTCTACATAGGTACTGCTGCATATATTTTATATAATATATTGATTTTTTTTTTTATCCAAGTACCTAACCCACATCAACGCGCAAAGATTAATAATTAGCGGTAAGTATTATGCGCGAAAATATATTTTACTCGCACGACATGCAGAAATGCAGAATTATCGTATGAAAATAATTAATACAATAAAATCTATATTGTAACGTAATTTTACGGAGCGATCCGTTTGACGCATTATACGTACAGTATTATTGTCAAACGACGTTCGTCGTCGTTAACGTTTTACGTTGAATTTGATCACTCTGTATGTACTGGAATGTACGTTTTTTCACGTTTTACATTACCTATATAATATGGCCTATGGGTGGTAGGACCTTTATGTACGTGATTTATTTCAAACGAGCACGCATATGCGATACAGGGACACTATATTCTCTCGGTATAGGTAGGTATTCGTTTATTATATATTTATTGTTCAAGTGGCTATAGTTGGGAAACACGTTTTATAAAATAAGTGTTTTTGTGTACCTAATCGACACTATTACACTACGTCGTTAATATTATACGGTATGCAGCTGCCGTGCAGGTACAATCCTTAAATCAGTGGTTATTAACCAGTGCTCTGCGGAACGCGCAGGAGTTCCGTGGACTTAGTGTAAGACGTGTTCCGAGAAAATATTAAAATCATTAAAAAAAAATTGTAGGTATTTAATGTTTCTAGTTTCAATCTCTTGACATTTTGACTTTTAAAACAAAATACACAGATATAAGACGTGTTTAATACAACAATAACTGTACAAACTACAGTCACCTGTGTAATATACCGTATAGTGTATAGAATCATTATATAGGTTTTGTTGTTTTGTTCTACTAACATGTTTGCAAATCGTTTTATGCTAAACATTTATCGTTTAATATATTAAAAAATTTAATATATATATACTGTACACTGTTTTATTTTACGACTGTGTTCCGTCATTCGAAAAGGTTGAGAACCACTACCTTATATTATGTACGCGCCACGTCAAATATTCGACCTTGCGTTTATTGTTTTTCGTTTTCCGTTTACGACGTTTGTCGTGCACGCGCACACACTCGCACACGTTTTGTACGTAAGCGTTCAAGGATAAAATAACAATCTATATTATCCCTAAAAATGTTGACAGCGCCGTGTTCGGTCTCCGAGCAGGTGCGTTTTATTATATTCGTTATATATATATATATGTGTGTGTATGTGTGTGTGTGTGTGTGTGCGTGTAAGGTGAATCCGAAATTTGAATGCTGTGTGTCTGCCTCGTATACGAGAGAGGTGCTGGTTTGCGCACAAAACTACCACTCGTTTGGAACAGTGTTGGGCCTTAAACCAGACACATTGTTTGCGTTGGAAACTTTTTTTTTCCTGCGGCGTACATAGAATATTTCTCAATAAATAAATATATCACTGCGTCTTAGATTATTACCTCGACTTAAATGAATATTATTAAAGTCCTGGGCATCGACCGGCATAATATTGTGTACACCGTAGAGGGGGGAGGGTTGACTTGTCGCGGACATACCATGCCGATCGCGAGACTTGCGGAAAGCCTTTGGCGATGTAGACGATTCGGCCGGAAGTCAAACGCGTTCGAACAATGATTTTGAAGGGTCAATATTTATGTATATTAATGTTTATTTTTGTGTCATTTAAAATGTATAGTTTCCAGGGACAATCACGGTGAGACACTGTTGTGTATTTTTATGTTATGTCTTATAAGTATAATACCGCCACGGCGACGGCACTATATTTTAGTAAGAAAAAAACTTAAAATATATTTTTTTTAACATTATAGACTAATTAATTAATCATATTTTAGAAATTATTAATGAATACGAATACAACGGCTCTCAATCGTTTATCGTCATCAATTTTAAATAATCAATAGACAATAAGTAAAAATAGCCAAAATTAAAACGAATCACCTTAGCTATGTATACCTAGGTTTATTTAGGTACTTAGGTACTATAGTAAAATTCTACTAATTGGTAATTAATTGGTTATATTTTTGTTATTTCCACGTTTGTTTCTAAAAATGTTGCCTTCTTAATTCCTAGACATTTGCGACATTTATGCATTAACAATTTCGTTGTATACGTTATTTTGCGGATGATTTGCGTGATTTTACGGGCTAAATTTCGATTTTTGCGGACGTCGGACAACCGGTTTTTTCACGGTTTACACACTAGGTAATATCGTCTTGGGCGGTAGGACCTGTACGTGTATTTCACACACACACACATGATACAGAAACACTATTCTCTCGATACTCGTATATATTTTTTTCATGTAACAGGTTTTATAAACAAGTCCTTTTATGTACTCGACACGAACACACGATGTAGTAGTAGGTAAATATTACGGTATGCAGGCACCTATACATTATATACGCGCCACGTCGAATATTCTGTATAGGGGTTCCCAATCATTTTATCATCGAGTACCACCAGACACTTAATAATCAATACGCGTACCCCCTCAATTCTAAAACTAAATTAGGAGTCAAATTTTTTGACATATACCATATGTCTTATGGCTGGAGGTCATTCTGCTACATGGGCGCCCATAAAAAACATTTTAGGGGGGGGGGTCAAAATAAAAAATTTCTCAAATGTAAGGTAATAAAGATAATAATAATATTATTGTAATATTTATTGAGCTACAAGTTTTAAATATTTTTTTGTCCAGGAGGGGGGGCAAGCGCCCCAACTTGCCCCTCCCAATGGGCGCCCATGTTCTGCTAATTTGTACGACACCGAGAATGTTACCACGTCGAGACGGTGATTGTTTATAGCAACCGGTTGAACAAGACAAGGCCGTAACCGGGGAGAGGGTCTAGGGGTCCGAATCCACCCCCCCTCTCGATATTTTTAAAAGTAGAAATATTATTTTATTAATAAATAATTAATTATTATATAAATTAAATATTTTAATGATGACTTATGTTTTCAAATTTTCAATAACGATAATAATCCAATTTGGTAATTTTTAACGTAAAAATGACAAGTGTTCAGTGTCTATTTAATGTTGGATCCTCCTCCTCGAAATTTTTGTTCAGTCACGGCCTTGTAACAAGAAATGCCTATTATATATGTACCGATGTATCTGCATGTAGCATGTAGTGTAGATACTCTTTGATTTTTTTTAACGTTTATTTTTATTATTCATTAATTTCTTAACATTTTTTATTATTTGATATTTATGAAAGTAAAAGAATCTCAATTTTTAGTTAAATCTTTAAGTTAAAATTTCTTTGCGTACCACCTATACGAGCCTTCTTCGTACCACGGTTTGGGAACCCCTACACAGGGTAGATAATCAACCCTATGTTCATTTTTCGGACTCTTCGTTTTCCGTCTACGACGTTTATCACGCACACCCATACTCGACACTCGCACATATTTTTTTATACATACGCGTTCAAGGATAAAATAATATATATTATCCCCAAAAAATGTTTACAACGTTGTGTTCGGTCTCCGAGCAGCAGGTGTGTTTTATTATATTTGTTATATGTGTGTGTGTTATCAATCGTTGTTATTAATAATAAATAAACGACTATTTTCATTATAAATAATTATTTGTTTGTGTTAATAACAATTTTATTAATATTTTAGGCCCACTGCATTCAAATTTATTTACAATGTCATCAAGCAATTCAATTGCCAAGAGTTACCGAGACAGTGAAAGTAGAAATTGAAAGGATTTTTCGATAAAA